>NC_134486.1:390379365-390381865 GCF_040206685.1 Ascaphus truei | reverse complement strand
TTCCCCGCTCCTATTACCCTGCCCGCCGGGTGCCAACGGAGCGCGGGACGGAGGGGAGGCGCCTACCTTGTCATCCAGCCCTGGGCAGCAAGCAGGTGGGGGGGGGGGCCTCTTCCTCACGGCAGGCCAATCAGGGAGGGGGATTACTTACTTATTTATTTATTAAATAAAATAAAAAAATTGGTGCGAGCAGGGGAAGTTCATAGAGCCGCAGCAGCGGCCTAAATCCACTCGCCACGGGCGTGTGGTTATCATTAATTGTCGAACACTGTGTATAAATATATATATATATATATATATATATATATATATATATATATATATATATATATATATGTTTATTTATTTATTCATTCTCTGCTCAGCTACAGTATTATATGTCTTAAGACAGGGTACTTTAACTGTATAATTTGTTTGCATAAGAGTGTAGTCATTCAGGGTCACTGACCCTTTTTCAATATATGTATAAATACCAAATAGAGGTAGCAGGCCCCTAAAGGGGTTTTCACATACCAAATTTTAATTATAAAATCAACATTTTGATTCTCAACTTTCATCTTTATTTTGAGAGAGGTCCCAGCAATGCTATATAAGCAAAATTATTATTATTATTATTGCAGTGAAGTCTTTAATTTGCTATTTTTCTGTGTGGTTATTTTGTTGGTTTTCTATCCCAGAGTACAGACGTTCATGGAGCGAGAAGGACGTAGACCCCGTCTGCTTGTTGCCAAAATGGGGCAGGATGGCCATGACAGAGGTGCTAAAGTTATTGCCACCGGATTTGCTGACCTCGGCTTTGATGTGGACATCGGTCCTCTTTTTCAGGTTATTTTTGTTCATTTTTCTTGTACATGCAAACACGTAGAACATAACCGATTTTGATATTTAAAGAGTCATCTTATTCCCTTGAGTTTCCTATTGGGAGCTGGTATCCTTGAGTCCCTTCTGCACGTTGTGCGTTTTTACTTGTTTTCTAAGGGGAGATCGTGTTCTTTACGCGGTCTGAAGGGGAGATACGAAATCTCCCCGCCCACTCACATCACTGCAGAATGTAGCAATCATGTTATCACTCAGGAGGGAATCGTGACTTGCTGGAGGCGAAATGGCCATCGGGTACCGCCTCCACTGCAGCACTCAAAGGGTTATAACTCGTCAGGGTGCTGTGCCGTTATACACAGTGGGAAGGATGGTCATAAAGAGCATAATGATGTTAGTTAAAGCTATTTTTAACACACACAATCCTTATCATATGCAGCCCTTGCCATTCACTGCTGAATAACGGCCACCCCAATGATATATAATGATGAGACGCTAAAAATAACAAATGTGATATATGAATGCTCGATAAAATAAGTGGGTGTGACAAATGTACATATACAACATACATAGTGTGTTTATATCTTGTGTAAATAGACATCATTTGTCTTGCTGGGATATAAATATTAAGGTCCTGTTTATCAGGGATAGCTATGACTGTGAGTATGGTTAGAAAAACAGATGATTAAAAGGAAAAATAGTAAAACTATTGTTTAACAGGGACCCAGTTTGGATGGGCGGGTAGCAAGCAGAGAAAAAGAAAGGAAGAAATGGTCCCCTCACTGCAAAAAACGAATCCACAGATTACTCATAAAATAATGTTTAACATAATAGATATAGTCCAAATAGACCAAAGACAAAAATACAAATAAAAATGACACAAAAATGATAATATTAGAAAAAAAAACAATGATAAATCACATAGAACAGTCACACACACCTGGGGAAAAAAACCACAAAGGTGGGAAAATTCCCCCAGAGAGATCTATCTAAAGAAATCCAATAGGGCACATAAAAACCAGAAGGTGCATTAGCATATCACAGTGAAGAGTCTAACAAGCACCCTGGTATAAGGAACATGCCGAGGGGAAAGAAAACTAACAGTGAGAGGCAGCGGGTAGCAAGCGCGACCACGAACAACTCCGGATGCGGGACCACACCACAGCAGTTCCCTTCCGCTCACACTCACAGGTAGCCTCTCTCCAGCCAGCGTGCGCATGCGCAGAACAACCTCCCGATACCTCTACGCGTTTCGCACCATGTGCTTCTCCCTCACTGCAACTAGTTTGAGTTACTAGGTAGCTCCTTGAATGTCACGGATCACTAGAGCTGCAAAGCGGGATAGATGACGTCAGCGAATTGCAAGCAATTTTTCTCCATACAGTAAATGGCATGCAAATGTTTAAATATAATGCACACACAGACAAGTACAGATATTTATGAACAAATACTTTATGACCAGACAGTATGTAAACAATGGACATTTCAGATACCTTTCCAAATATGTAAGGACACGAGGATGCATTGTAAATGTACTTATCCCCATCTGTGTTATTATTATCAGGAAATCCAATCTTGTGCTGCTGAAGAAATGTAATGACTGCTTTATTGTTCTTCATACTCTTTCTATTGTATTTCTCAATGATTCTACATAAGTGGTATGCTTTTAAATAGGACTGTAGAC
>NC_134486.1:389634365-389714365 GCF_040206685.1 Ascaphus truei | reverse complement strand
TAAGTTCTATTACATCAAGGTATCTTTTACTTCCAGCTCTTCCTTATGATGTGATTTTCTTCTCTATTGCATCGTCTTGCACTGGTTCGGGGATGTTTCTATACTTCTCACTGCAAACGTGGCTGCTTCCTCAATGGCTACTGTGAGTGTCCTCCCGTAGAGAAATCTTGATATCACCTCTTCCAAGTCTCTGGTGATGAATCACCAGGAAACTCCAAAGATGGAGTTTAATGATACTTTGCAATTGCCTCAAATAGACAAATAAAATTCATGTGTAACCACCTTATGCAAGATGAGGGAGGGAAGGGGGGTGGAGAGACTGCCCTGACTATAGTCTCAAACGCTGCAGTTTTTAATTCATTTCTGAGGAATAACGCCTGCCCTGAACTTAAAGTAGACATGAGTACATCACAACTAAAAGAAGTTAAAGATACCTCTACCAGTGTGTACTCACACTGGTCCGTGTGAGTAGTTTAATTTATATTTTTACTCCATCCCCCCCTCTCCCTCTCTCACCTTGCATAAGGTGGTTACACATGAATTTTATTTGTCTATTTGAGTTACCCCTGATCCGAGTATAAGGGTTCAAGAAAGTTAGCTCTTGAGCCCAGTAACAATGTGTGCTTCAAATGTACTTTGCGTAAATAAAGTATTTATTATGTTTTCATCTTTCCAGGCATGTCAGCAAGCAGGGATTGCTAGGGGATGAGTTTCAAGGGGGATTTTGCGGAGGAATTGTTGTCAGAATGTTCCTATGTTGTCGGGGTCCGGAGTTGTCGGTTGCTCATAAAATGTACCCGGGAATCATTTCTGATTCCCGGATACATGTAGGCACATTGTCCCGGTAATATCTCCCCTTGAAAACGCAAGCGCGACTCACCAGTAGGGTACCCTGCTTCAGCATAGTCCAGAAAGGTGAATGGGGCACAGGCATGAATAAGTGTTCCTGTAGCTGAGGGGATCCCTGGCTTAAGGGGGTTACCACAGTTAGTGCCCAGGTAGCCCAGAACCTGTATTGGGTTTGTGGTTACTCCAACCATAAACGTTCAAGTTCTCAGAAGAGAAGGGAGCGGTGGCATGTGGAACTTCACGTCGATTTGGGAACCAGGAGAATCCGGGCTAAGTCCCGGTCAGGGTAAAACACTTATTTAGCGTTCCCTGCACATAGGAAAGTCTAGTTTTCAACCCCCAGTAAGTGTGTTTTTCATCTGTATTTTGTGTATCATAGTGTGTAAGTGAATTTGTACGAATAAACTTCAATGTATTTCACTAATTTGTTTTGCTCAGTGAATGATCCCGGGTTAAAAAGGTGTAATTTGCCTGGTCTTCTGTGACAATGATCCTGACCTCCCAGGCTGAGAACTCCTTGAATTGGTCAAAGAAGACATTTTTCGAAAAAGCAAACAAACCAGATACCATGCTAGCAAACAAAATCAGGGATAGACAGGCCAATTATAACATTCAGGCAATTCGTCTGAAGACAGGGGATGTGACCTCAAATCCCAAATTAGGGGCCTATGCAGAGAGCAGCGCTATTTCGAAATTCGCCATTTTTTGGAGAAAATCGCGCAGAAAGCAGCAGAAAATGGCGAGTTCCGAAAAACGCGCCAATTTTTCTTTTCTATTTGTAAAACTCGCCTCGTGGCTGGCGAGAACCTCAATCTCGCCAGTTTTAAAAATATCCGTATGCAGAGAGGCGCGAACGGCATCTAGCGGCTGTTCGCGCCAATAAAATGGCGCGATTGTCTCCGTTTTGCCTCGCCAAAAAAAACTGGCGCTCGCGGCCATTGCAAAGGGAAAAAAAAAGGCGCGAATTTGTTTTAACACATTTCTGAAGCGCGCATCTCGCCAATTTAAACTCGCCACACGCATCCATGTTAAACATAGCAGAATTCGCACTTTTCTGCATATGGAGATTAAAACTCTCCAAAAAAGCTACTTTTTAATAAATTCGCCAATTTTAAAATTCGCTGCTCTCTGCATAGGCCCCTTAATTGTAGAAGAATTTAAAAAAGATGTACGAGGAGTTATATAACGGAGAGAAGGTCACTCACTCTGTTAATATGAATCAAGCCCTGAAGGAGTTTCTGGCAAACTCCGACCTTCCTAGGTTGAGCGGAGAGAAGAACTACAACAGGACTTCACTATACAGGAAGCTCCCAGGTAATTAAACACTTGAAGTCTTCTAAGGCCCCACACCCGGACAGCTTTTCAAATCTTCATTACAAAAAGGTTTCTTGCCCCTCATTTGGTACGCATGTACAACGCAGTGCTGGGGGATGCTTCATTTCCAGAACCCATGCTCCAGGCATCTATTTCCTTAATCTTTAAGCAAGGGAAGGACCCAACAAATTGAAAGAGCTACAAACCAATCTCGTTGATCAATTCGGACTTTAAAATATAATCCAAATTACTGACTAACAGACTGGGTCATATCTTACCTAGACTGATCCACCCGGATCAGGTAGGATTTATTAAAGATAGGCAGGTGGCAGATAACACCAGACAAATTATTGATTTGATCAAAGTAACCAATACAAAAAAAGATACAGGTAAAAACCTTAAATTTGGATGCCGAAAAAGCATTTGATGGGATAGATTTGCTGTATTTGAAAACCACGTTTGGGGCATTCGGGTTTGGGGGTAGAGTTGTAAAGGCAATTATGACACTGTATTCTAATCCAGCCGCAAAAGTAACACATCAGGGATTCCCTTTGGATCTCTTCCAAATTAAAAGTTGTACTAGACAGGGGAGACCGTTATCACCATTGTTCTATGCCCTATGCATGTAACCGCTGGCAGTGCAGATTAGGAAGAATGGAACAGTAGAATGTAGTGCTCAGATTTTTTCTTATTCTCTTTATCCTGCTCTGGATGTCATTGGACTGTGCTCCACTTACCTACATGACCGCAGATTAGGAAGAAGCCAGATCTAGCCGGAATCCAAAATACCAACCAATTGCATAAAGTTGCTCTATACGTGGAGGACGTCATGCTGCTGATGTCGGGGCCCCTCACCTCTCTGCCCAAACTATTCTATTAGGTAAATTTAATAGAATCTCCGGGTTCAAAATTAATCAATCTAAATCAGAAGCTCAAAATATAAATTTACCCAAGGAGTTGGAAAAATAAACTAGCCAGGTTACACCCAGCACATACCCAGAATGTAACCGGGCTAGTTTAAGGCAAGCTTTAGAATAGCCGTGGTCTCGTCTGTATATTGGAAACACGAGTGGACTAACCTCTCAAATGTGCAAGGAAGTCACCTATTCTGGGCTAGATTATGCTAGAAAACCACAATATATAGTGAAGTGTAAGGCAGATCTGAGTGAGGAGCTTGAAGACGAAGATTGGGATGGCATTGTGAAGGCTTCGGCTAAGGGCTCGATCTGCACAACATTGAAGGAGAACGCATATAAAGTCCTTATGAGGTAGTATTTCACTCTGCTCAAACTATCTAAATTTGTCTAAATTTGTCCCAGCTTACTCTCCATTGTGTCCCAATGGTGAGGACAGTCTGCGGACCTGCTACATATGCTGTGGTCTTGCCCGCATGTGGCCCCCTTATGGGAACAAATTAAGGATTGGTTACAGAGGTTTTTGGGTCCTCGACATCCCCATCGACCCTTGGCTATTCTTATTGAATAGACCAACACAGGGGCTAGATAGAACCAAGAACAAACTAGTTGCCCACTTTGCAACTGCAACGAGGTGTGGGATCACAGCATTATGGAAGCAAAACAAGATTCCCCAGTTGACCAAAATCAGGAACCGAATTTGGTATGTATGTCAGATGGAGACGTTCAAAATTTTGGTTTATGACACTGGCAATACATTCCAAGAAGTCTGGCTACCATGGCTAGCTCAGACAGACATCCCAGGAGTGAGTTCCGCCTCAATATTGCTATGATAGCTCTAGATGCATTCTCCTCGGATGGAGTGTGGGAAAGATGATTCTACATAGCTGGATAGGACCGTGCAGGAGATAGAGTTAAACTAGCGAGTCTAAAAAACAAGAAAACAGACCCATGGGATGGTCTAAGAAAAATAGGGACCTTCCATCTCCCCCCCCCTTCCTCCCCCTTCTTTCCCTTTTGTATGTCTTGTATTGATAATTTGCTATTTTATGACTTATTTCCAAATGATGTTCTCAACATGTTGTAATGTACTATTATTATGTTTGCATTGTTTTGAAAATTAATAAAATTTAAGTTAAAAAAAAAGAAACGTTAATTAAGTCATATCTAAACTTGGACTTTTTTCAATCCAGAACATGAAATAGGGCATTTAATGTGTCTGGATGGTTGTTACCCCATAGTTAGGCATCATTTAACTGATGTAGCCCTTTATTCACTAAAGGGAGCTACGCTTTATCTCCAATTCAAGTGAACGGGAGTGAAGCTGTATTAAAGCTAAGCACCATTCAGTGAATCTGGGCCATGGTGTTATTTCTTAGCGTTATGTCCCACTGATAACCTCTCTTTCTCAACTCGAGCTAAAGTCTAACAGTATTTCAGGGTCTGGGTCGGAGTAACGCTAAGACGTACTTAATGATGGGACATTGTTTTTGCGTATAATTAGCTTTGAGGATATGGCGTTAACTCAGGGAACATAAAGTGGTGTTAACTAAAACAAGACCAGATGTTAACAGAGCTTTGTGGATCTAGGCCTCTGTAATGTACCATAGGCTACATTTGGGATTTGCTTCAGTCCAGGTGATTTCAAGGACTGTGGAAAACTGGAGAAATTGAAGTAATAGGGGAGAGGCCTTTTGGAAGCATCATGAATCAGGGATTATGGCTGATAATTAGACGACATGTGCAACTGTCTTCAAAAAGGCTTCACAAAATATTTTGCAAATGTTCTGTAAACTTCAAGTTTTGTGCAAAATGTTCACCAAAGCACATACTTCCAGAAAATGACAGCTATTGTGCCGGTTTCTCCCATTTTTCCGAAATGTTGCCAATTTCCCCCAAATGTCAGCAGATTTTCATGCAATGTTTTTTCCTTTCATGACAATGGCGGTATTTGAAGAGCCAAGTGGCCTTTCTCACTGAATTGTAATATTTGACTAATTTTTTTTAGGCGAACGTTGCAGATTTATGCAAATCATTTCAGTGACAATAAGAGCAAATTTCAACAGGTTCATGAACTTTTAATGAAACTTTTGCACAGCTCTACTGATAATGTGTTTGTATCTCATGCTGAAAACAAATAGGGGACACGTTTACTACAGTTATTTTTTAATTTATTTTTTTAAACTTTCCAATACGGTCAAACATATTTTGCTTATTTAACATAAACGAGAAACACAATCACATAAAGCAAGTCATTTGTAGATTGGTAAATGGGTGGATGGCGTTAAGGTCATCTACAGAAGTTTTTGTTCTTTACCAATTAACTTCCACCTTATTGGAACTCAGGGGGATTTATTTGTTTCAGTCATCCCAGTACTGTACATTTGCTCTAGAAATGACCAGAGAAAATCCCATTATATTGATCGAACCTCTTAACCACAAGGTGGCACCATAGATTTGCAGCTTTTTTTTCAGGTTACATGGATTCTTCTACCAATCGTGTGGGAAATAATTTCAAGAAATATTGAATGTTGCCGCACATTCCTGTTTTTATTTGTATTGTACAGATCTAGCAGACGTTATTACCCCCATTAATGCAAGTTAGCGCACAAAATAACCGGTTACATAACACTTGAGTTATCTGCTTACCATTGTTTTCAATAGCAGTGCTGTTAAATAACACGCCACAGCTAACGCAACTCATTGCGTTAACGAGTGCAATAACGTCTGCTTATCTCTCTGTCATACTAATATAATCATTTTCACATTACACATTTTAGCCCCCTCTTTCCAAACATTTAAAACCTCCCTAAAAACTCACTTCTAGTTTAACTGTGACCTAAAATACTGTACATTCGTCTGTTTCAGTAGTATATTATTTAGTGAACTGCTGCTGAAAGAAAGGGCTCTGGGCTTCAATATTTAGGGGCTTATTAGATATCCGTCAAAGCAGTCGATCAGCCCATTTTTGTCCAAAATTCTCCATTCAAAGCAATGGGGAATTTCATTTGAAAGCGTCCCAATTTGCACCTTTGTCAGTTAAAGAATAATCCCCTTACCCTTGACAAATGACAAGAAGTTTTAGGTAACCATTCAAACTATAGGAAACAATTAGATAAATTATAATACTTGGAACAGTAGCACAGTTGATGTTACATAGTTATGAGGTTGAAAAAAGACATGCATCGATCAAGTTCAACCTATATTAAATGTGTCCTATATCCGTACTTACAGTATATTGATCCAGGGGAAGGCAAACAAAAAACCCCAGTGATATATCATCCAATGATATCTCATAGGGGGAAAAATAAATTCCTTCCCGACTCCAAGAATTGGCAATCAGATTACTCCCTGGAACAACATCCTTCCCATGTTTACTTATTTCGTATATCCCTGTATACCTTTCCGTTCTAAATATGGTGGAATTGAAAGTATTGTAATTATAAAAAGCTTGTCACGGACCCAAGGGGCCCATTGTTTGTTCGTATAGTGAGAGATGGGCCAAAATGTCAAATTCAACTTCCCTGAATTCTCTGAGCTTTCCATTTAACATCCGTTCCGCGGTGTAAAATCCAGCGACGGATTGTTCCAGTTTCAATGCATGTGGATTAATCCAAAACCACCACTGGATACAATCTGCACGGATTTTTAAGAATCCAGTCCTTGTATTTGCGCAATCCAATGGGGCATTTGTAAAAATTCAGTGATAAAAAAAAAATCCAGAAAGACGAATCGTCCTTTTTCAGACTGATTCACGGAAATCCGCGGACCAAAAGAACCGACCCAATCTGAGGCGGGTTAAAATCCGCAAAAAAAATTCACCCACCTCTATTTATGGTATTATTTGAAGGAGCATAAATGCTGTGTGCGTTGTTGTTGTCTACCAATCACAAATTGCATCAGACGTACAGTAAATCGAGCATGCCACTTGTTGTGCTTTTAATATACTTTTCATATTTTGCACATAGGGAATCTCATAGGGAGAAATATAGAGAAAGTGATGACAGAAGGTGTGAAGGAGAACCCAGAGATTAGAATGCAGAAGTAAATTCAGGCAGAGAATTGAAAAAAGATAAAAAGGGGAAAGAATGTTGGATGACAGGCAACCAAAAGAGGAAGTTTCACCAACAGAGGAAGTTTCCCCAACAGAGGAAGTTTCACCAAAAGAGGAAGTTTCACCAACAGAGGAAGTTTCCCCAACAGAGGAAGTTTCCCCAACAGAGGAAGTTTCACCAACATAGGAAGTTTCACCAACAGAGGAAGTTTCACCAACAGAGGAAGTTTCACCAACAGAGGAAGTTTCACCAACAGAGGAAGTTTCATATTGAAATGAAAATTAGACAGGGAGATACGAGTCCACTTTCTCTCAGTTGAAACATAAGGGTCTACTTCTTAAACTGAGAGTGAAAATAAATTGACTGTTTATCAAGGACATGTGGAATGGCATCTGAGTGATATAAAAAAGAATAGAGGCTGGGGCGCTCCCTTGTTTGATATGTGATATGAAGAGGTACAGTGTGAGTTGCGGAAATGGGAAGGTTATCATTTTGCTATATGTTGTATTTCGTCATGTCAGTTAAACATGGTACCTAATGGTTTCTAAGCAATTCAATATAGAAAGGTAATATTAACATTAAATCATCTAGGGCAGGGGTGGCCAACTTCAGTCCTCAAGCGCCACCAACAGGTCAGGTATTAGGGATATCCCTGCTTCAGCACAGTCATTCTGACTGGGCCACTGATTGAAACCATTTGTGCTGATGCAGGGATATTCTTAAAACCTGGCCTGTTGGTGGCCCTTGAGGACTATAGTTGGCCACACCTGTTCAAGGGTTTTTATCTAACCATGGTGTTGATAAAATCGACCATTTTAGTAGAAATAATTGTCTATATACAATGTGGCTACATTTTATATTCTTTCTACAATATCCTCAGGTTCCAAATAAATCTAATGGGACATTATGAAAAATAAAGTGAGTTTTTGCTGTTGGATTATTGTGTTGTACATAGCAAACAATATAACGCACATCTACATACAGATGTAGTAAGACTTGCCGTCCCCAGCACTGCAGACGCAACAAGAAAAACCTGCGGCACTGGGGACCATGTATACCATGATTGCATTACGGGGATCCATGCTTCTCAATGGGACCCTCTGCAGCATTAATCCTTTGGTGTCGCTAACTAGAATTGTTTTTGTGGATTTCAATACGCCTCGGATTGGTCGGTTCCTTTGGTCCGCTGATTTCCACGAATCAGTCTCAAAAAGGGCGACATCGTCTTTTCCGGATTTTTATCACCGACAATCCACACGGAAGAATCCAATCCGCGGACAACATTTACAGCCCTGCATAAAGTTATTTTCAAAGGAACAAACTTATAGCGCAAGGGGAAAAGAAGAAAGCGAGCAATAGTGCAATATGTAATGATATAAGGAAATTCCTGTGCAGATGGGCCACACTTGCAGGAAATCGTCTTCATCAGGCTTAGAGAGAGAATTTCAGGCACCACTTAAAGTAATTTGCAGGTTATTGTCAGACTTGGGAGATAAAGTTACCTACTTATGGCGTCAAAGAGGTGACATTATGGTGTCAAAGGTGACACTGACATGTGTACCAGGTCCATGCACTATTTTTACCATTTAGTTTCTCGTGCTAATCTTCATTATATCTGCTACCTGGTAGTCCAGGGCTGCACAACACGCGGCCCGTGGGCCGCATGCGGCCCGCCTGGCCTCTCTGTGCGGCCCTCGATGAGATTAAAAAAAAAAAAAAAAAAAACTTTGAAAAAAAAAATGGCGGCGATTCCTCGCGGTCCCGGCGCGCATGCGCAGGGCCCGCTCCCGCTCCTTACTCCCTCTCCCTCCCCCACCCCCCGCTCGCAACGTGGGATGGAGGGGGAAGTCACAGCCAGCTGAGCTCTTCTGCGGACGCTCTCCCCCTGATCCCAACGTGGATATGTGCAGGGGGGTGAGGTGAGGTGAGGTGCATTGAGGTGAGGTGCAGGGGGGTGAGGTGCATTGAGGTGAGGTGCAGGGGGGGTGAGGTGAGGTGCATTGAGGTGAGGTGCAGGGGGGTGAGGTGCATTAAGGTGAGGTGCAGGGGGGTGAGGTGAGGTGCATTGAGGTGAGGTGCAGGGGGGTGAGGTGCAGGGGGGTGAGGTGCATTGAGGTGAGGTGCAGGGGGGTGAGGTGCAGGGGGGTGAGGTGCATTGAGGTGAGGTGCAGGGGGGTGAGGTGCATTGAGGTGAGGTGCGGGGGGGTGAGGTGAGGTGAGGTGCATTGAGGTGAGGTGCAGGGGGGGTGAGGTGCAGGGGGGTGAGGTGCAGGGGAGGTGATGTGCAGGAGGGGGAGGTGATGTGCAGGGGGGTGATGTGAGGTGCAGGGGGTGAGGTGCAGGGGGGTCATTGGAGGTGCAGGGCGGTGAGGTGCAGGGGGGTGAGGTGCAGGGGAGGTGATGTGCAGGAGGTGGGAGGTGATGTGCAGGAGGGGTGATGTGAGGTGCAGTGGGTGAGGTGCAGGGGTGATTGGAGGTGCAGGGGGGTGGTTGGAGGTGCAGGGGGGTGATTGGAGGTGCAGGGGGTGATTGGAGGTGAAGGGGGGTGATTGGAGGTGCAGGGGGGTGAGGTGCAGGGGATGTGATGTGCAGGAGGGGGGAGGTGATGTGCAGGAGGGGTGATGTGAGGTGCAGGGGGTGAGGTGCAGGGGTGATTGGAGGTGCAGGGGTGATTGGAGGTGCAGGGGTGATTGGAGGTGCAGGGGGTGATTGCAGGTGCAGGGGGTGATTGGAGGTGCAGGGGGGTGATTGGAGGTGCGGGGGTGATTGGAGTTGCAGGGGGTGAGGTGCAGGGGATGTGATGTGCAGGAGGGGTGATGTGAGGTGCAGTGGGTGAGGTGCAGGGGTGATTGGAGGTGCAGGGGTGATTGGAGGTTAAGGGGGGTGATTGGAGGTGCAGGGGGTGAGGTGCAGGGGATGTGATGTGCAGGAGGGGGGAGGTGATGTGCAGGAGGGGTGATGTGAGGTGCAGGGGGTGAGGTGCAGGGGTGATTGGAGGTGCAGGGGTGATTGGAGGTGCAGGGGGGTGATTGGAGGTGCAGGGGGTTATTGGAGGTACAGGGGGGTGATTGGAGGAGCATGGGGGTGATTGGAGGTTTAGAGGGGTGAGGTGCAGGGGATGTGATGTGCAGGAGGGGTGATGTGAGGTGCAGGGGGTGAGGTGCAGGCTTGATTGGAGGTGCAGGGGTGATTGGAGGTGCAGGAGAGAGTGATGTGAGGTGCAAGGGGAGAGAGTGATGTGAGATGCAGGGGGGAGAGTGATGTGAGGTGAAAGGGGAGAGAGTGATGTGAGGTGCAAGGGGAGAGAGTGATGTGAGGTGCAGTGGGAGAGAGTGATGTGAGGTGCAGGGGGGGAGAGTGATGTGAGGTGCAGGGGGGGAGAGTGGTGTGAGGTGCAGGGGGGAGAGTGGTGTGAGGTGCAGGGGGGGAGAGTGATGTGAGGTGCAGGGGGGGAGAGTGATGTGAGGTTCAGGGGGGGAGAGTGATGTGAGGTGCAGGGGGGGAGAGTGGTGTGAGGTGCAGGGGGGGAGAGTGGTATGAGGTGCAGGCGGGGAGAGTGGTGTGAGGTGCAGGGGGGGAGAGTGGTGTGAGGTGCAGGGGGGGAGAGTGGTGTGAGGTGCAGGGGGGAGAGTGGTGTGAGGTGCAGGGGGAGAGAGTGGTGTGAGGTGCAGGGGGGGAGAGTGGTGTGAGGTGCAGGGGGGGAAAGTGGTGTGAGGTGCAGGGGGGAGAAGGATGTGAGGTGCAGGGGGTGGGATGTGTGTGGTGTGCAGGGGGGTATTGTGTGTCTGATGTGGAGGGGGAGTATTATGTGTGTGGGTGAAGGGGAGATGGGGGTATGAGAGATAGATGGGGAGTATTGCAAAGGTTGATAGTGAGGGGTTCTGGGGGAGATATGAGGATGATGATGAGGGGTGCTGGAGGAGATATATGAGGATAATGAGGATGATGATGATGATGATGATGATGATGATGATGATGATGATGAGAGGTGCTGGAGGAGAGATGATGATGATGATGATGATGATGAGAGGTGCTGGAGGAGAGATGATGATGATGATGATGAGAGTTGCTGGAGGAGAGATGATGATGATGATGATGATGATGATGATGATGATGATGATGATGATGATGATGATGATGATGATGATGATGATGATGATTTTACCCGTGCGGCCCAATTTTTTTTTCCTTGGAGCAGTTCGGCCCTTCTCGCTTTACGAGTTGTGCCGGCCTGTGGTAGTCTATCTGGTTTCACTGGTGCACAGATGATGCAAATGGAAACTCTTTTACAGGGGAGCCTGCTCAATGTTTACTAAAGATTTACAGAATGCCCACTTTCTTAACTACCTTTTATTGCAGGAAAATGTAGAATTGTGAATAGATATTCACTTTAAAATGTATATGATGACTATTGTACTAGGTTTCCTTCTTTCATTTTAACTTGTTTTTCGTGTGTGTGTGTGTGTGTGTGTGTGTGTGTGTGTGTGTGTGTGTGTGTGTGTGTGTGTGTGTGTGTGTGTGTGTGTGTGTGTGTGTGTGTGTGTGTGTGTGTGTGTGTGTGTGCGTGTTTTTTAGAAGCTCCAGATGTTATGTTATCCTACTAAAGTCTCTCAGTCTTCCTTGTAGACTTCTAAGCAATTGTGTGGGTGGCTTTAGACGGTTGACTGAGCTTGACATGTGGGTAGGCTGTCTGAAACGCTTTGACCCTTTGGACTTCTTGAGCCAATTACTTATGATGATTTTAGCTTCCTTTACAGCAAATATCCTTTGTGTATTTTTAGTAACTGCTTATTTCATCAAAAAGTACATTTTGTTTTTTTCTGAACAAAATAAAAAGAGGTTGAGTACATTTTTTAAGCTAGTCAAGTGTAGCAAAGAAAGCTTAAAAGGAGCACTTCATTCATTTTTTTAAAGTTATTTTTTTGAACATAGGTTTAAAGCAGGGGGTCTCTGGAGCTAAACCCATTGATTTCAGCTCTGGGAAACCCCTGATTACTGAGATACAGACCTCCAAAGGGGTGACGGTATCTGGGCAATGTTTAAAGCTCCTGCGTTTCGTGGGCCAATAGGAAGCTGAAACTGATGATGTCACGGCTTCTTATTGGCCCGCAGGCCGTGGGAGCTTTGAAACTCCGCCATGTCTACATCCGCGTCGTCTCAAAGGCGGGACGCCTGAAAGGGTTCCAAAAGCGCTTCTCCCCTCTGCACAGAACTAGCGTGCTAAAGGTTAACATCTGCTTTTGCTTAGTACTATGTGTTTCGTCAACTCCACCCACTGGAATGTTAATGACCCAGGAGGACAAAGGACTGAAACCACAGCTGCATTTAATCTGAACCCCTTCAGTGTACATCTGCGTCACCCCAAAAGCAGACAGCCTTTGGCACATCTGAATGGCAGCCAAAGGGTGTGAGCCGTAACTGATGTTTGGTAATCTTAAAGCTGCTCCATTGCAATCTGAAACTCACCAGCTCTTTTATCCCCTGTACCCAATTTACCTTTATAGATTGTAAGCTCCTGGAGACACGGCATATTGTAACACATTTCAGGCTTATCCGACCTCCTCTAACACAGTTGTAATCTTGTCTGTAAAGGTTACATAAGCCAATCATCATATCTCCAACTGTCCATGAAATGCCTGTGAATTGACTGTATAACCTCTGTTCATTTAATGTAACCATGTATTACCATAACCCTATGCCCAGGACATACTTGGAAATGAGAGGTAACTCTCAATGTATTACTTCCTGGTAAAACATTTTGTAAATAAATAAATAAAATGACGTGAACCCTGCGAGCCGAGCCGAGCGGCCACCGACACCCACTGTAGAGATAAGTATCTCAGGAAGCAGGAGGTCCCCAAGCTGAAACGAACGAGGTTCAGCTCCGGAGACCCCCCGCTTCAAGCCTATGTTAAACATTTTTAAAAGTCTGCAAAAAAAAAACCCCATTGCTACTGTAGCTTGGATTGCCTCTTTACGGTCTAACTGGTATTTTATGACCACGATCACTATTTATTTTTACATTTCAATACGGAGGCAAGTTGCAAAGATTGGTTAGCAAACTAATGGTAGCTAGATCCCATGTACTCAAAAGGAAATGACCACAAAAATCTAAATGTTTTTTTTTTATTTATTTCCCAGACAGCGCTGATCCTACCTATGAATTGCTCTAGAGTGTAAACCTAGAAGTACAGTATATCAAAATATTTTTTTTCTCCCAGGAAGTACGTTTGCCACAAATATCTCTAGAAAACCAAAGTAGCTCTGGACAACACGTGTTCCTTCTTGTGTGTTTTCCAAAGCTAATGTACTCAGAACACATGCAATATGTAGCTATAATATTTGTCCTTGTTCTTTTAAACTCTTTGCAAGTATAGCGGTGGCTGGTCCAGCTAGCTCTCTACCTACACCTCTCATGCATGTTCTAATAAGATGTAGACAGTGACCGGCTATCATATGGGGTTTCCCCCCTCCTCATGCTGAATTCCTGAGTGACAGGAGTGGAGTTGACTCCCCACCTGTGCTGAAGCTGGGATATCCTGAAATCCTGACCTTTTTGGGGGGACTTGTGGACTGGAGGGATCTGTGATAGCCAATGGTGGTACAGATACTGGGCCCTCCCTCTTTGAGCTGCACGAAGGAAGTGCCTAAATTATAGCTACGTTCAGCCCCTTAGGGGTTAGATCTTGAGTTAATTCGTTTTGGTAAGGGTTCCATCCTGACCCTGCATGGGGTTAATGAGAGTAAGGACTGTCATAGCGGGGCCCCCTTCAGTCATGCTGAAGTCCCCATGTCTGGAGGTGCTGACACCAGGAAGAACAGAACCAGAAGGATCCCTAACAGTCTGCCCTGTACCCCCACACCATCACGGGAAACTCATCTCTCCTGTACCACGCAGGTAACAAGCAACACAACAGGCAGTCACATAGCCATAATCTCCCGGGGGGTGGGGGGGAGGAGGGGGCATGTGCTACACAAGAAATCCAGTCCTTTCATTTCCAAGGTGCATTAAAAAATAAAAACACCATCTATAGTCTAATGCAGGGGTGCTGAACTCCAGTCCTCAAGCCCCCTCTCCCCAACAGGTCAGGTTTTTAAGATTTCCCAGCTTCAGCACAGGTGGCTCAATCAGAGGCTCAGTCACAGACTGAGCCACCTGTGCTGAAGCTGGGATATCCTGAAATTCTGACCTTGTTGGGGGGGGGGGAGGGGGACTTGCGGACTGGAGGTGAGCCCCCCTGTTCTATAGCATCATAGATACAAAGTAAATGTCTTTATATTACTTTTCTGGAGGTGTTCTAGGTTAGCCCTACAACTTTTTATGGCTTAGATTCGCTAAAGATTGATATAGCTGCATTAAAATGTTGCATTATTAAAAAAAAATTGATTTTTGCAATATTTCTTTTAAAACCACCAACATATTCACATGGAATTATTTATTCATAAATGGCCAACAATATGCATCTCAATTGTATTGAGGGGAAAAAATGTGTTTAAGCAATAAATAGCCCTTCCGGTAACTCAACATCATCATTAAACAAAGCTGATGTAGCCAGGTCTCCCCAGCCTGTCAGTACCCCCCTCACCTAGCTGCCGATCGCGGGTGCCGCCGAGTTCAATGGCGGCCCCGTCGGCGTATCGCAGGGGTGAGGGCGGTCAGGCTCCTGCTCGGGGGTTGCCGGGGACGCGTGCGGCCGGTTGCCAAGGCCGCGATCGCGTCGCTGGGTTCCCGGCGCTCCCGGAGCAGGTCTGTGAGGCCGCCGCCAGTACATAGCCAATCGCGCATGCGCAGTGATCGCGCAGGCGCGGGAGGAACCCCAGAGTCAGGGAGAGTCGCGCGAGGGCCAGAGCAGAGTAGGGAAAGGTTGAGGCGGCCCCCAAAGACTCGCGCATGCGCAGGAAAGGCGCGCACGCGGTCCCTATGTGCTTTTAGGCTCCATGGGACTACAACTCCCATGGGGCATAGCGAGACAGGCACCAGGTGCCTGATAGGAGCCAATAGGGCTGTAGGACTGCCCTGGACAGGAATGGATACATTTGGCGGGCTGGAGCTACGTGTCAGTCAGGAAGAAGCAGAGCAAGGAGGCAGACAAGGGAAGGAGGTAGGGTACGGGAGAGAGGGATCCCCTGTACTAGCCAGCACCCCCTTGGCCCAAGATAGCTCTAGTTATCCCATATAGTGAGTGTTGCCAGGGATGCCCTAGAGTAAGGGACCCTGTCACTCAGGTTAGTCAGTTGTTAATGGGAGTCAGGACTGGGCCTCGTTAGGGGAGTAGGCAGACGCTTAACCCCTTAGGCCCCAGATAGGCTCTCCCTCTCCAGTGTATGGTGTATGTAGGATTGGTTGCTGTGTGTTGTCGCTGCATGTGCTGAGCGCAGTGCGTGCAGCGTGTGTGGATGTCTGCAGGCTGACGGTGTTAGCTGTGTGTCTGCTGCAGGCTGTTAGTATCTGGGAGTTAGTAGCTAGGTGTTAGGAGTAGCTATATGTTAGGGAGGATTAGGGACTTGGGTAGCTAGGGGAGTGGGGCAGGGTATTACTCTGCAGGCCCTAGGAGATTTCCCCAAGCCACCCCAGGTTGCGGTTCATCAGGGACAGGCCCTAGGTTAGGGTTCCTGTCACGTTAGGGTTAGTTAGGGATAGACAGGGATAGCGGCGGCTGCTGTTCCCGTGATTCGGTTGCTGTTACCGTGAGACGGTTGTGTTCCCGTGAAGCGGTGGGACCCTCGTTGGGGTTCCTGGAGAAGTACCTGGAAAGGATCAGACGGATGCATCGCACGTCTGACCCTTTGAGAAGAGTGTTGCAGGCCCGAGCATCGGAGTGCTCGGAAGGTATTTCTACACATGTGCACCAACAGGCCTAACAGATAATTTAGTGACTGCGCAGTCGCCCACGACCTCCGTAGGAGTACGAGACATTGGGTGTGGGGGATTACAGGACACTGGGTGGGAACACCAGACATTGGGCCTGAGGTGATAAGGTTAACAGGTTATGATGTTATGTAAATGTGATGATATTCTCCATGCATGTTAGTAAAGTCATATAGTTAATATACATGCTGTCTACGTGATTATTATTGTGATTGTCCTGCGAGGAACCACTCCCCCTCTGGTGGGAGCCATCGCAGGTGGAGGCGCTGTACCGAGAAGATGTTGTAAGTGATCACCCCTAGTATAATTACCCCAGGTTCCCCGTGGCGGAAGCTCAGCCCTCCTGTGAGCCAACAGGTAATGCACCACACCTGAGTAACCTTGTATGTTCCTTGCACCCACATCAGATCTGCGATTGGGGGGGGGAATACCCGTTACACTAGCAAAGCAATTTTGGAGGGGTGGGCAATATTACACCTTTTTACTGTAGGATTATGTTACCGAAGTTCTTGTAAAACTCTATGGCAGAAAATTATTGAACCGCTCTGATGTCTGAAGCTTCCTTTCATTTGGAAAGCAATGTCTTGAAGTCGCACTCCTGGGACACTTTGTTTATTTCTTTTTTAAGTGGGGGTCTCCAGAGCTGAATCGCATTGATATAAGCTCTGGGGACCCCCTGCTTCTCGAAATACATACCTCATTGGGGGTGTGGGTTCCAGAGCTGCAACTCGCACCCCCTATGGAAGTACAGTATCTTGGGAAGCAAGTGGTCCCCGGAGCTAAAATCAATACTCCCCTGCTTCAAATTTAATTTTTTTTTAAACAACAACAAAAAAGTGTCCCTAGGAGTGCTGCTTTAAGGCACTAAAGGGATTAACATACTGTAAAACATAAACACACTATGAATAACATGCAAAACCCATACTAACCATACAGCCGCGGCCCCTTTTATTCTCCAACATCACAGCATTTTTCCGGGATTTTTTTTCGAGTGCCACGCACTTCACCGCGTTCATGCCGCATTCTGACCGCATTCATTCCGCATTCATGTTGCATTCACAGCCGCGGTTGATGTGTTTATTGATAATGGTTCGGATTTAATTGGTTGCAATTCTTCGCGTGTCCGCCAGATGGCAGATATTCATGAATTGTAATGCGCATGCGCTTCAGTAAAGTGTCAACTTGCAGGTGTTTCGTTTAATACCACAGTGGTCCATTGTAAATTGGCCTTGGGACTGAAGGAAGAGGTTACAATAATGTATCAATTTAGGCTTTTCATATTAAAGAAAGACAAGCACCAGTTTCTGGTCTGCTTATTGTCCAGAGATTCCCGCCATGAGTGTACAACTGCAGTCTGTGTTCCAAAAACCCGACAGAACGTACGCTTATTTAATATGGGCCGCGATTAATGCAACAGATGATAAGATGGCAACAGTTGTTCAAATTTATCAGTATTTTATCGAAAACTATGACTTTTACAAATTTTCGCCAGCTCCTCATGTGTGGAAGCGTGCAATAAGGAAAAAGTTATGTAGGTATCCATGTTTTTTTCTTATTGATCCCGAATTTTTTGGAGGGTATTGGTGTGTATCACCGGGTTTTTCCTGTATTTATGATCATGCAAACGGCAAAAGGCGAAAGGTCGTGTTAAAACCAACTAAGAAACGTCAGTCGCTGGCAAGCAATGCACCAGCACCAGCACCGGCACCGGCTTCCAATAACGGTCCCACCGTCAGTGACAACCCTTGCTGTCTGTCCACGCACGGATACCTGCAGCCTGAGCCGGATTTCGCGTACAGTTTCGAGCAAGCTTGCATGTACCTAAGCGATTTCCAGCCTCATCAGCTGACTACAGGTGTAGTAGTCCCTGTCAACGATGTGTATGATCAAGAATACTGGACTGGCAGTGGCCCTGCGCCAGCTGATTGGGAAATTCTATGGTGAGTAATGTTGCCGTATTTTTTTTTTTTTAAATATCAATATCAGTGCGATTCAAGCGTTTCTCCTGTAAGCAATATCATTGGCTGAGCGGCTTCTACAGTAGATACTGCACAATTGGTGAAAAGCTAGGCGCATGCGCATTGGAACCTTCTTGAAACGCATATGCGTGTCATCACATCGACGGTAGGCGCATGCGCATGTGAACAGAAGACGCCCCTCGAGAAAAATTATTGGTGGACTGTGGGAACTTCTTTAGGGGACTGACCATTACAGTAAAACTTGTTCTTTTGTTTTTCCTCAGAAAAGAAAACTTTCTTATCTCATGCGGAAAACGGCAAATGGTGGGATTTCGATGGATAATATCGCTTTGTGTAACAATGCCTGCACATTGCTGAATCGGATTTAAAAAACCACGTACCGGAGTCTACAGTTTAGTGGCCGTTGTTATTGATTAGGATAGAATACCTGAAAAAGTATGCTGATGTTTTCAGACCGTACTGTATACAATACTTTTTTATATACACTGTATAATAAACCCGATAAAATAAAAAGTATGCATTTATTCTACATGTATTCCAGTACATACTGTATGTGTATATGTGATGTACAGTACTGAGCATGCCTACAGTATACAGTACAGTATGCCTGGACAGTACTGTACATTCTAGAAACACTGTGTTTTGTTACAGTATAGAAGGAGACAATGGAACATTTTAAAACAAATCAACATTTTGTTTTATTGGTGGAGTAAGTACAAAAACATTTATTTACAAATACTGTGCAATGTAAAAACATTTTACGTGTACAGCAATTGAAAACATCAACAGGTGTATGGTTTACTGCTAGTGAAAACATTTATGTACAGAAAGTCAAAACATTTACAGTCAGTCAGTATGGTTTACAGTCACATTAAAAAAAAATCTTTATTCATAAAATATACAAAACACAACATCTCCTTTATTAAAGTACAGCAAGTCAAAACATTTACAGTAGGATGGTGTACAGAACAGTCAGTGAGGCCTGAACCACTCCAGTCCTCGAGGGCCACAAACAGGCCCAGTTTTCAGGATAACCTTGAAAACTGGGCCTGTTTGCGGCCCTCGGGGACTGGAATTGTACAGGTCCTGTGTGTACAGTAAGTAAAAACATTTCTTTATTAATACAAGTTAAAACACGCAACATCTCCTTTATTAAAGTACAGAAAGTCAAAACATGTACAGCACAGCAGTATGGTGTTATTAAAAAAAATTCTTTATTCATAAAATATACAAAACGCAACATCTCCTTTATTAAAGTACAGCAAATCAAAACATTTACAAAAACATTTACAAAAAATAAACAACAGTTGAACAGTCACGCAAATGCGTACCCCACCAGATTGTCCTTCCAGGGCCGATGCTTTGTATGGCGCAAAATGCTATTAATGGCGTCTCGAACGCTTTTCATTAAAGGATCTGTAATTGAAAAATAGCGCCGCAATTCCTCCACAATAGTCTTTCTTAAATTTTCAGGAAGCGCCTTTTTTTCGAGATTTCCTTCATAGTTCACTTTGTAGGCCCACTCGCAGTACACCAAGTAGGACACATGGTGCTTAAAAATTAACATGGCATACTTGTGAGGCAAACCAGCACTCATCACCATATACTTCTCCCTGAGTGGACTGGGCAGCTCGCGCAGGATGATGTCGGGCACCATATCGATGCAAGCATGTGTAGGTTGGGTTCTGGGAGCGGGTGTGCTTCTGTGAGCGGGTGTGCTTGTGGCGGCGGGCAAGGGTAGGTTGTCTGGGAGGAAGCGTTCCTCCTGTCTTGGTCGCCGTGTTGTCTCCTGGCGTGGTCTTGATGGGGTTGTCATGTTATCCTCCTCCTCAACGGCATACATGTACACAAAATCTTCTGGTGGAGGGGGTGCGCTTGCTGATGGAAGGTGGTCGAAGGTCCCATTCATCACATCCATGCCACCCTCCTGCTCCGGCGTCGGGGATACAGGGGCATGAACACCGAGCAAATGATGTGTAGACAGGCTCCCCAGACTCACTCTATTGTATATGTGTTGGAAGGTTGCAGCCGTGCAAGGAGCGCTCCGGCGTACTGGAGGCTCTGCAGTATCAGAATGCAATCAGGGCGCCACCATGTTTAATGCTCACGCAGGCGCGGTGGGTCGCGGAGGTGGCTAGGAAGCAGAGGTCACGCATGCGCGGCCTCAGGTTGCAAAGCCCGCGAAGGAGGGACGGCTCCTATAGGGTGGAGCGTTCGGGATTACGAGTCCCAGTAGGCACAGCGAGACCATGTGACACTAGGGAGCCTATAGGGTGGCCAGGATATCGGGAGGAAGGTTAAAGGGTGGTACAATGGGAGCACGTTGAGGAGAACGGAGCAGGAGAAGGAAGGAGACGGAGCTCCTGGTGTAGGGAGGCCGATAGCCCCGCACTAGGTCTGATACCCCTGGCCCAGTTAGGCCCTGAGTCCCCGTAGAGTAGAGCGGATATAGGGACCGGCCCGAGTCAGGTTACAGATCCCCTTACTTTGCATCGGACTGTTCCTACAGAGACAGTGGCATATTCCACCTTGCGTAGAGGTCTGGGCTCAGACCACCGCTGCTGTTGCTGCAGTCATCCGGGTGGGATCGCCCCGGACAGTGGTTCCTGTGGTCAACAGTCATCAGATCCTTTGTGAAGTTCCTTGGCAGGCCCGGGCACCGGAGTGCCCGGCAGGTAACCAACAAGTGCACCAATTATATCACCTATTCATACAGGACATAGTGGCTGCGCAGTCACCCATACATATATATCTCACTTGAGGGTGGGGGACATACGGAGTGTGGTTACTGGACACGGGGTGGGATCACCCGGTGGAGGTGGGAGCGTCTTGCGCTACGCAGTAGATAGTGTCTCCTCTAGGGAGGGACACCGGTTGATATATATTGCTTATGGTAACTATAGTAAAGTCATTGGTTGTTTTACATGCTGTGTGTGTGTGGAGTGATATACAATTGTCCTGCGAGGAACCACTACCCCTCTGGTGGGAGCCATCGCAGGTGGAGGCGCTGCACTAAGTACGAGGTTGCTCTATTACTACGCGTACCCCAGGCTCTGTGTGGCGGTGGCTCAGGCCCTGTGAGCCTGCAGGTTATACAGCATAGGTAGCAGTCTGTATTCACAAGGAAACAGGGCTACAGATGTATCCCTGCTATATCAGTCTCTATCTTCTGCATCCGTTGATCCATAGTTAGCATGGTCTCCAGAAGCAGATCTATCTTTGCCAGCACAATAGAGTTCCCGGGGATATCCACTTAACCCATTCAGCATGCGGTCTAACGAGCTGGTTCTTGTGTATGGCGTGCTGTGGACATCTGGGTGGATGGGTGCTACGGAGGATGAGATGGGGGTTCCATGGAGAGAAGCGGCAGCGTCGCCGAAGAAGGGTGGAGGAGGTGACCTGTGAATTTCCGGGATGGGAGAAGCAGCAGTATCGTCGAAGAGGGATGGAGAAAGTGACCTGTGGATTTCCGGGAGAGGAGAAGCAACAGCGTCGTCGAAGAGGGATGGAGAAAGTGACCTGTGGATTTCCGGGCAAAAAGCGGCAGAGTCGTCTAAGCGTAATGGAGAAAGTGACCCATGGATTTCAGGGGCACCAGGGGCAGCGTCGTGGACGAGTAGTGGAGAAGATGGGCTATAGATTTCCGGGAGAGTGGCGGCAGAGTCGTCGAAGTGTATTGGAGGAAGTGGTCTGCGGGTTCGATGGGTTGGCTGCCATTTGTTTTGCGTTGAGTGTACATCACTGTATTTCTTCTTGACATAATAAGGCTTACGTGTTTTAAAACCCTTAGCCTTTGGGGTCAGCAGAAGGTTTTCTTTATTAGCCTTAGTCTGTCGCTTTGGCCTTCGCTTGGGAACAGCTCCTGCCTTTCGCTTTTTCTGCGTGACAGGCACGGCAGAGGCGAGTGGCTTCTTGCGTCCGTAGAATCTGGGTTGATCCATGGAAGCAGATGGCCCAATGCAGTATCTGGACAAGTTCAGCTTAAGATCATCGAGTGGTGGGCTATGCAAAGTGTGTAACTTTTATGCATGGCGACGAGGTACAGGTGTTGAAAGTGGGCGTACTCTAATGTGAGTCATTAACGTATAAATACACCATCCATTTTGTGGATTCACTGCACATTGAATACACATCGACTAAACATCGAATATACATTCTTGTGTTTGTATTTCTTTCTACTCACAGCAATGGTTGTTAAAAAGATTTCCAAGGATCTCAGCATGCGAATTAAGAAGATGTACACGAGCGGATACCGAATTGCTGCTATCCAATGCTGGTTAGCTACTTCTGGCCTCGTTGTGCCAGCAACCACCGTGAGCTATCATGCACACGGAAAAAAACGAGAACGCAAAAGGGCACCAAGGGTAACTAACGCGTAAGTTTATTTATAAAACTTTAAAAAAAAAATTAGATCAAAAAATGTACTGTACACCTACAGTACTGTATCTAATATTTTTGTTATTTCTGTTGATTTATATTACAACAGTATATATATTTTGTATATTTATATTTATATTACAACAGTATATATATTTTGTATATTTATATTTATATTACAACAGTATATATATTTTATATAGTTATATTTATATTACAACAGTATATATATTTTGTATATTTATATTTATATTACAACAGTTTTATATTGCTGCATATTAATAGAACAATATATTGTATCCTGTTGATCTACTGTCTCTAATATTTTTACTTACCGGATTGTTTTTCTTTACATTGTAGGGAGACAACTCTTCTGGTGGACAAAATAAGTGAGAAGAATGATGAGAAGAGTGCATTAAGGGTCAAATACAATCTGCAGGAAAATCACAATCTCACTGTATCCGAGACCAGCATAAAGAAGATGAGACGCAGCATTGGATGGAAATATGGACGTGTGAGGTTAGTACTGGACAGTACAGGAGGTAAAAGTGTTTAGGAAACTGTACTGTACCGCTAAAATTATTGATTCCTTGTCATTACAGAGTGTACCCATGATAAGGGATGCAAACAAAATCAAAAGAGTCATCCAGGCCCAGGCATGGATCGACAGTGGGGAAACTTTCCAGGATTGCATCTTCACTGACGAGTCTACTGTGTCGCTGGAGAGATTTGCAAGCTTTGCATTCCACAAAAAAGGCCGCATATCTTTGAAGCCGCGGCCAAAACACACCGTGAAGCTGCATGTGTGGGGTGCCATCTCTGGGCGTGGACCAGGATGCATTGTCATCTTTGAAGGTGAAATATATGAAATATAATGTAGCCTTATGCACTGTACTTTACTAGTGTAGCCTTACTGTATGCACTGTACTGTACTATTGTGCAGTTTTTTGAGCACTTTTCTTTTCTTGCTATAGGAATCATGAATAAAGCTTTCTTCCAAGACAACATTGTCCCTGAGATAGTGCAATACATCACACGCGAGTTCCCGAATGGTTACCGCTTCTACCAGGACAACGATCCGAAGCACACCGCGTCAACAGCGCATATCCTTGAGCGCGGTATCAACTGGGTGAAGACGCCAGCGGACTAAGTGCGGTAACCGTGTCTCATTTTTTTCCCACTGTTTTTACTGTGTACTGTATCTCTTAAACTAATTCTCCTTTTTTTCCAATGACAGATCGCCAGACTTCAATCCGATCGAAATGGTCTGGCATCAGCTGATGGACCATATCCGTAAAGTGGTGAAACCCTCCAAAAAGGACGAGTTGTTGAAAGGCATAATGAGTTTTTGGCACGATGTACTCACCGTGGAACGCTGCAATAAATATATAGACCATATTGCCACTGTGTTGCCCATTGTGATCACGCGTAATGGGCAAGCATCTGGAAAGTAGTACTGTCCTGTAGTATTGTAAGTACAGTATGATACAGGTAAGTATGGCACAGATTTTGTCTTCCCCAATAGTCAGAGTATACAGTAGTTACAGTTTTTTCTTTACAGAGAGAGCAGCACCAGCCATCAGGTTACAGTACATAGTATTTAACAATAGTCAGAGTATACAGTAGTTACAGTATAGACTAGTTTGACAGTACTACAGTAACTGCCTACTAACTGCTCAATTTTTTTCTTTCCAGAGAAAGCAGCACCAGCCATGTACAGTAGTACCACACATCACACAATGCCATAATACAGTATGCACATAACTGCACTCATTTTTTGTTTTCTTGTCGTTTCAGGAAAAAAGGGTGGCCTGGGGGGAGGTGGGGTTGTGTGTCCAGTCTAATCTGTTTGTACAGTCAAATGTACAGTATATACACAGCAGTATTAATGTACACAAAACCTCTCCTCTCTCAATGAACTACTGTACTGTACACAGAATGAGGAACAAGATAAAGACGGGAAAATAATATTACTATATATATATATAAAGGAAAAAACACTGCTGCGCTAGCCGGAATACCAGACAACAAGGGTGATGATTGCACACAAATAAATGTCCACAGGAAAACACTAGTACCTGTGTGTATGAGGTGGCTGCTAGGAACAAAACATAACATAAATGAACATACAACATAAACAATGAGAGGGAATGGGTGAATAAAAGGGGGGAGGGAATGGGGAAGGGAAAGGGTTGAAAAGCCCCAAGAGATGTGGTGAATGAACGAATGAAAAAATAAAAATAAAAGTGTCTTTCAACAGCTACTGGGTGTCGCTACCAGTCTTCAGGAAAAAAACACCTTCCTCTTGATCTGTAGAACGAAAAGAAGACAGCGCGGCTCCCATAGCATAATACTGTAATTTAATAATTAAAATGAACGTGCAGATGGATCACGGACACTTACATTGTGCAAAATGAAATAAGACAATGAGTAAAGTCTTTACAATCACCCGATGGAGCCTCCGTGGATATATGCCGTGTGTGGAGTCCAACACACTCCTGTCGTGGATGCCAGGAGGGTGTGCGCGCACCCGGTCTCCCCCTGGTTGTAAATCCCACGAGAGTATGTATCCACCGATACTACGGGATGCTGACACGGCAGTCAGACTTCCTGCATCAAGATTCCAAGCGTAATAGAAGACGGACCAGCTCCAAAACGAGTAAAAGCTAAAACTGCTCAAAGAATGAGTTGTGTACAATAAAAGTCCAATGCTAGCTACTTCCCTACGCGTTTCGTCGCGATATGAGACTTCCTCAGGGGTAGAGCATCTATCCATGGAGGCTCCATCAGGTGTTTGTAAAGACTTTACTCATTGTCTTATTTCATTTTGCACAATGTAAGTGTCCGTGATTCACCTGCACGTTCATTTTAATTATTAAATTACAGTATTATGCTATGGGAGCCTGTAGACGGACGTTAACAGAGGTACACAATTTGGAGACGTTTATAATGTGAAATTATAATAGGCTTTATTGTGCCTTTTCCTTTTCATCAGGAAATTATCCAAACACAGGGGGGGGAACAAAGCTTCCATTCACTTGGGAGTATTTCTAGTGAAATCCTTGCAATTAGTTCACATTTCCATTAGTTAAGTTTCTCCCAGCCCAAACACATAACATGAAAATAAGCAGATATAAGCAGTCTCTTAATAAGGAAAGTCTCATCTGTTTAGTTGCTGTAGAGTAAGCTTCTCTGCTCTCCTGGAACCACACCCGTGCGTGCACAGAAAAATATCAGCATCCAGGTTTAGAAGTCTTATTTGGTCAGCTCCAGAGATCTGGGTTTCTTTTGGTCAGTTTCTCCTGGGACTCAAGAACCTCTGCTCTGTCTCTCCAAAGGTCAGCTCTCAGTCAGAGCTAAAGAGAGTCACTTTAATTTATGTCCGCGTGCTTTTTACAAGATTGCTTTTCTCTCTGTTGTTTATATATTATACATTACAGTATATATTATTAAATAATATTCTTATAAATGTGCATTATTCATGTTTCCCCATGTTTTACAAATGTTTTCTAAATGTTTATCTAATTTCAATCTGCCAGAAGAACTTAATAAAGACTGCATTATGTATCATTCATGATTATTTTTATATCTGTATTTTTTGGTTCCTGATAAAATAAAATAAATATTTATTCACATTCCTGCTAATCATAATCATTGACAACAACCACAACCCCCCCCCCCCCACCCCTACAGTACACCAATGAATAAGAATGAATGACAAAACAACATGAATCAGTTAATGGTTTTTTTAACTGTCAATTCTCACAATGCTGTGCAAATCAGATTTACATTTCAAAATCAAGAAGGGATTTTCCAAAGCGTTACCGTAAACAAAGCCTCAAAGGGTTGGGGGGGGCGGGGGTAGTCATGTGCAGTAATCAGCTAGCTCCCATCTCAAAGAGGATTATACGCAGGCGCACTAAGGCTTTGTAGCTCGGCTATGGACGGATTAAGAAATGAATGGCAATATTCAGAAAATTAACGACTCTGTGGAGAGAGGGGGTTGGGTGACTCATGCGCAGTAAGCAGCAAGCTCCCATCTCTAAAAGGATTAGAGTACATGCAGGCGCAGTGAGGAGATTGACGCTCGGCTAGGGACGGATTCAAAACACAATGACTAACTAACTTCAGAAAATTAATGACTCTGTGGAGGTGTCTGTCGATAAGAGTTTGTGTGTGCGTGGGGGAGGGATGAAGGATTAGTTGTGCAGTAGTTCAAAGAAATAACATACTGTAGAGTACAGTAATTTCAAAAGGCAGTTCATAATAATACTGTAATTTGATCCCTACATCCCCCAAATACAGTACATTAAAAGCACACAAATCAACCATGTGCAGGCAAACGCACAGATTTAATATCGTAATATCAAGATTGTTTTTGCAGGCTTGTGGATAAAATAACAGTTACAAAATCATAATTAAAACATTTTGGGGGGGCACTCAAGGAAGCAGTGCTGGGTGAAGTTACAGACGCATGAGCAGGAATAAACCATCTCCCATCCGAAAGAGGATTACACACAGGCGCATAGAGAGGTGATGCTCTGTGCAAATCACATTCGAGAAGGGATTTTCCAAAGCGTTGCCGTAAACAAAGCCTCAAAATTCCCATCTCAAAGAGAATTACACGCAGGCGCAGTGAGGCTTTGTAGCTCGGCTATGGACGGATTCAGAACACAATGGCAAGATTCAGTAAATTAACGACTCTGTGGAGAGGGGGGATTGGGTGACTCATGCGCAGTAAGCTGCTCCCATCTCAAAAAGGATTACACGCAGGCGCAGTGAGGCTTTGTAGCTCGGCAATGGACGGATTAAGAACACAATGGCAAGATTCAGAAAATTAACGACTCCGTGAAATTTCAAATCCTTGAGCTAGCGTTTGTGGGGGAGGGGGCTACAGGGTACAGCTGCATGAAGTTCAAAGCTAAAGACATACTTTAATTTCAAAAGGCAGTTCATCATAATAATACACCCCCAAATACAGTACGTAAAAAGCACACAAATCAACCATGTGTAGTCAAACGCACAGGGTCGCAGTCAAAAGCTACAGCACAGATTGAATATCGTAATACAGTAAGATGGTTTTTGCAGGTTTGTGGAGAAAAAAAAATTACAATAAAAAAATTTTTACATTTTATTTTGGTCACTCACTCAGGCAAGCAAGCAGTGGTGGGCGAAGTTACAAGCGCATGTGCAGTAAATTCCTGCTGTCAAGCAGGAATGTGATTGAAACCAGACACACGTTCAAAGGAATGGTGTGGGAGAGATGTACTGCATTGTAGAGAAGATAAGAAGTTGAAATACTCTGCAGTGCAATTAATTAGTCTGAGCGAGGGGGGAGCGCTGTATATGCCGAAATGTGACACTGTTACAGTACAGTACGCACCTATGCGTTTCAACAATTTTCAAATGAGACATACTGTACTGCAGAACAGCACTGCAAATGCATATACTGTATACTTTAAATATGCAAATTTACAATTACTCTGCGCGTACACACAGATTGTGTACTGACATAGGTTGAACCGCGAAGGTATTAGACTTCCAAGACAACAGCTCGCAAACGCCCCCCTGAGTTTTTACACGGCATTGCAGTATTGCAGACAGCGAGAATAAAATGCTAATATCACGAGCGCGAAAATAACGCAGTTCACTCCGGGCGAAAACGACAAAAAAACGCACCACCCCGGGATAATCTGAGAGCCGCGGATCTAGCCGACTTAGGGCCTCATGCAGTAAGCCCCGATAAGGCTTTTTCGGCATTTTATAGCCGTTTTTTGCCCTCCTGATTCAGTAAGCCCCGATAAGTGGGAATTATCGGCAACTTTTCTTGCGAAAAAAAAATTTTCGCCACCCGGCTGCCGATAAGCCACTTATCGGGACTTTTTTTTCCCGCCTGAATTCAGTAAGCCCCGATCAGCTTTTTGGTGCTGATCGGCACGCCAGATTGGAGATTTTATGGCCAATCCAGCCCGCCAACTAAAGTTGGCAACTTGCTGAAGGAGAAGCATCGGCAAGGGCGACACTTAGGAAAAATCAGCCCTTTTTCCTGCCTGTGATTGATGCCGGGGGTCTCCGGAGCTGATACCCGCACCGGAGCCCCCCGGCATGCATCCGAGGCAGGAAAAAGGCATTTAAAAGCCACTTCATTACCTTAGCGGCTAACCGCTAAGGCAATGAAGGGGTTAACCCACCGTGCCAGCGTTATTGTGGGTAGCGGGGATGGGTGAGGGGGGTATTTGGCCCTGGGTGTGAGTTTAGGACTTGCGGGGGGGATGCGGGGGCACTTAACCCCTTCACGACCGTAGCGGTTAATACCGCTACGGTCCTGAAGGGGTTAAGGCCTCCCGCTACCCACCCGCAAGCCCTAAACAACCACCGTTGGGGCTAATGCCCCCTTCACACACCCCCACTACCCACAATAATAAAAAAAAAACACCCCAGCACCACAATAACGAATTAAATAAATAATTAAATAATTATATATATATATATATATATATATATATATATACCCAACAACACCTATACCCCCCTAACATACAGTATAGTAATGGGCAGAATGACTATTATCCACAAATGGATAATAGTGCAGTTGTCCATTTACAATACTTACACAACAATAAAGACTTTAAATACATATAGCACTCACCCATGTCCCACTGCCACGATGAAGGCCATCCTCATCTTCATCCTGCCCATGCCCCATCCGCTTCTGCAAAACAAACACAAGAATTACAACATCCAAATTAATGTCCCCTAACCCCTTAATCACCATAGCGGTTATTAACCGCTACAGTTATTAAGGGGTTAAGCCACCATCACCCACATACCCTCCCCCACAAAGCCCCCCAACCACCCTCACCCAATACCCACAGGGGAGTCCTACCAAATACCCTTGGGCCTAATACCCCCTCCCCCAGCACATACAGTACAATAATGTGCCAAATAACTATTATCCACATAGGGATAATACATTATTTGGCCATTATTAAACACATTCAATAACGTTAAAATGTAAATAAAATTGTACTAACCTCATCAATAAGAAGTCTCCGTCGCCAGCATCATCCTTGGGGTCCGTTGCCAACATTAGAAATAGCCACAACATTTCAATATCATTAACATAACACTGAACCCCTTAATCACCTTATCGGGTACTAACCTGAAAGGTAATTAAGGGGTGAAGCCATCCTGCAATGCCTACAACAGTTATGCATAACATCTTCAGTGAAATAAAAACCAATTGCCTAACCAAATTCCATTTAATCATTCAATCTGTAGGCTCACATGCCTCATAAAACATTGCATTTACAGTGTATACATGTAGCATAACATGTAAACTGCATGTACACGCTGCAAATCAATGTTAACAATACAATAATGCCACTCAAATCGCCATACATCACAAGAAGTATATTATTTAATACAATAAACTCACCATCAATGAATTACCACACATCAATTACATCCCTAAACAATTAAAATACCATCCATACCAATTACACAATGAACTAAAGCTATCCTAACAGAGAACCACTTCAAAACATAGAAAAAAGTACACCAACAAATACAATATACTAAAGCAAGGCTTTCCATATCCTATTGTACGGCCTGGAAGCCCAAAACTTACATCTGTCTAAAAATAAAATACATTTAGCACACATCAATGCATAGCCACAATGATTAACAATACAGAATTAGAAGCTTTAACAACACTATCATTTCTTACCCTGTATATATATCTGTACACATACATACAGACATACATACAGTGGGAAGAAATGATATGCATTATAAAAAATGAAAACATGAAAAAGCAACACAAAAAACAGTTACATTAAGTACATTTCTTTATTTAACTTACCATTACTTGCCCCCACCGACTCCCGTTGATCAGCTTACTCACGAACCAATCCACGACACCATCCACGACACCATCCAGGAACAAATCCACGACACCATCCAGGAACAAATCCACGACACAATCCAGGAACAAATCCACGAACCAAACCAGGAACCAATCCAAGAACAAGTGCAGGAACCAATCCAGGAAGCAAGCCACGAAGAAATCCAAGAAACAATCCACGACACAATCCAGGAACAGGAACCCATAAAAGAAAAGAAAAAAACAAATTAAACATTAAAATAATAAAACATGACAATCAAGGGTTGTACTAGTTTTATTCTTAGTGAATCTGTATTACAATACCTTGTTCCGGGGTCTTCTTGACATCCGGTGCCACGCCCTGGTCTTCAATCTTCAGGAGGAGGTCCGTCCTCCTCGGCATCTGCCTTCAAAATGAGACGACATAGGCTTTTATAGGCCTATGACGTCACATTTGTCGTCATATGGTTCCCACGGCCCTGATTGGGCCGTGAAAACCATGTGTTTTGGCCGATGTAAAAAAATTGATGACGTCACTTAAAGGCAATGCCAGCACAGCCAATCAGAATGGCTTTGCTGCTATTGCCTTTAAGAAAACGTCATGAAATGACACATGGCCGGACTCACATGGTACTTGAACCAATCAGAGTAGGGATGGAATTCCCACGCTCTGATTGGCTGGCTTACCATGTGAGTCCGGCCATGTGTCATTTCATGACGTTTTCTTAAAGGCAATAGCAGCAAAGCCATTCTGATTGGCTGTGCTGGCATTGCCTTTAAGTGACGTCATCAATTTTTTTACATCGGCCAAAACACATGGTTTTCACGGCCCAATCAGGGCCGTGGGAACCATATGACGACAAATGTGACGTCATAGGCCTATAAAAGCCTATGTCGTCTCATTTTGAAGGCAGATGCCGAGGAGGACGGACCTCCTCCTGAAGATTGAAGACCAGGGCGTGGCACCGGACGTCAAGAAGACCCCGGAACAAGGTATTGTAATACAGATTCACTAAGAATAAAACTAGTACAACCCTTGATTGTCATGTTTTATTATTTTAATGTTTAATTTGTTATGATTTTTTTCTTTTATGGGTTCCTGTTCCTGGATCGTGTCGTGGATTGTTTCTTGGATTTCTTCGTGGCTTGCTTCCTGGATTGGTTCCTGCACTTGTTCTTGGATTGGTTCCTGGTTTGGTTCGTGGATTTGTTCCTGGATTGTGTCGTGGATTTGTTCCTGGATGGTGTCGTGGATGGTGTCGTGGATTGGTTCGTGAGTAAGCTGATCAACGGGAGTCGGTGGGGGCAAGTAATGGTAAGTTAAATAAAGAAATGTACTTAATGTAACTGTTTTTTGTGTTGCTTTTTCATGTTTTCATTTTTTACAATGCATATCATTTCTTCCCACTGTATGTATGTCTGTATGTATGTGTACAGATATATATACAGGGTAAGAAATGATAGTGTTGTTAAAGCTTCTAATTCTGTATTGTTAATCATTGTGGCTATGCATTGATGTGTGCTAAATGTATTTTATTTTTAGACAGATGTAAGTTTTGGGCTTCCAGGCCGTACAGTAGGATATGGAAAGCCTTGCTTTATTATATTGTAATTGTTGGTGTACTTTTGACTATGTTTTGAAGTTGTTCTCTGTTAGGATAGCTTTAGTTCATTGTGTAATTGGTATGGATGGTATTTTAATTGTTTAGGGATGTAATTGATGTGTGGTAATTCATTGATGGTGAGTTTATTGTATTAAATAATATACTTCTTGTGATGTATGGCGATTTGAGTGGCATTATTGTATTGTTAACATTGATTTGCAGCGTGTACATGCAGTTTACATGTTATGCTACATGTATACACTGTAAATGCAATGTTTTATGAGGCATGTGAGCCTACAGATTGAATGATTAAATAGAATTTGGTTAGGCAATTGGTTTTTATTTCACTGAGGATGTTATGCATAACTGTTGTAGGCATTGCAGGATGGCTTCACCCCTTAATTACCTTTCAGGTTAGTACCCGATAAGGTGATTAAGGGGTTCAGTGTTATGTTAATGATATTGAAATGTTGTGGCTATTTCTAATGTTGGCAACGGACCCCAAGGATGATGCTGGCGACGGAGACTTCTTATTGATGAGGTTAGTACAAGTTTCTTTACATTTTAACGTTATTGAATGTGTTTAATAATGGCCAAATAATGTATTATCCCTATGTGGATAATAGTTATTTGGCACATTATTGTACTGTATGTGCTGGGGGAGGGGGTATTAGGCCCAAGGGTATTTGGTAGGACTCCCCTGTGGGTATTGGGTGAGGGTGGTTGGGGGGCTTTGTGGGGGAGGGTATGTGGGTGATGGTGGCTTAACCCCTTAATAACTGTAGCGGTTAATAACCGCTATGGTGATTAAGGGGTTAGGGGACATTAATTTGGATGTTGTAATTCTTGTGTTTGTTTTGCAGAAGCGGATGGGGCATGGGCAGGATGAAGATGAGGATGGCCTTCATCGTGGCAGTGGGACAGGGGTGAGTGCTATATGTATTTAAAGTCTTTATTGTTGTGTATGTATTGTAAATGGACAACTGCACTATTATCCATTTGTGGATAATAGTCATTCTGCCCATTACTATACTGTATGTTGTGTATTGATGCTATGTTTATTGGGGGCATTTGTCCCCAATAAACATGCTACTATGCGTTAACCCCTTCATTGCCTTAGCGGCTATCCGCTATGGTAATGAAGCAGCATTAATGTATTTTAATAATATTGTGCGGAAGCAGGAGGCCCCCTGAGCTGAAGCGCATTTATTTGTGGCTCAGAGACCCCCTGCCTCCCGAGTTACAGGCCCCGGTTTGGGCCATCGGTTACAGTGTGGACGCCATGTTTATTGCGGGGACGCTATAAACATGGCGGCGACACTGCCACCCGATGACACATACCGGGGCCTGTAACTCGGGAAGCAGGGGGTCCCTGCTCCACAAAGCAATGCGGTTCAGCTCAGGGGACCCCCTGCTCACTGTACAGTATAATTAAAAAGACATTCATGCTGCTTCATTACCGTTGCACATAGCCGCCAAGGTAAGGAACGAGTCTTTATTGATGTGTGTGTGTTTTATTTATACTGTACATGTGCAGAGGGTCTCCGGAGCAGAACAGCGTTGGTTTGAGGTCCGGGGACCCCCTGCCCCCCGAGATACAGGCCCCTTTATGGGGTGCCGGTATCCCTCTGGTTTGTTTACAGGTCGCGGTCACGTGATCGGGACCTTTAAACGCCGAGGGATACCGGCACCTCATAAAGGGGCCTGTATCTCGGGGGGCAGGGGGTCCCCGGACCTCAAACCAACGCGGTTCAGCTCCGAAGACCCCCTGCACATGTACACTATGAATAAAAGTTGTTTTTAAATACTTTTTTTGGTGCCGAAGTTTGCGCTGAGAGAGCGGCTTGTCTCTCTCAGCTGCAAACATCTATCGGCACCAAAGGCTTATCGGGAGCCTTATCGGGAGCCAGGCTGTATCGCCACAGCTCATCGGCAGCTTTGCTTTCGCAGTGCTTCAGCAGGGATCGGAAGGATTCGGCCCTTACTGAATACTGCGAGGGCAAATCGCCCAAAAAATACATTTTCACAATTCGTGCCGAAAATTTTGTATCGGGGCTTACTGCATGAGGCCCTTAGACTCAGATCGGCCGCCACTGTAATAACACTCATCTGTTCCTTAGCAGGTCTTAAAATGAGGTAAATACAACCTCAGATGAACAACAACACATGACATATTACACTGTGTCATGATTTATTTAACAAAAATGAAGCCAAAATGGAGAAGCCATGTGTGAAAAACTAAGTATACCTTATGATTCAATAGCTTGTAGAACCATCTTTAGCAGCAATAACTTGAAGTAATCGTTTTCTGTATGACTTTATCAGTCTTTCACATCGTTGTGGAGGAATTTTGGCCCACTATTCTTTACAACGTTGCTTCAGTTCATTGAGGTTTGTGGGCATTTGTTTATGTACAGCTCTCTTAAGGTCCCGCCACAGCATTTCAATCGGGTTGAGGTCTGGACTTTGACTGGGCCATTGCAACACCTTGATTCTTTTCTTTTTCAGCCATTCGGGAAGAGGAATGAACATTTCTTAATAGGAGTTCTCAGAGTAGAACTCTGCGAGCATTATCAACGGATGTGAATAAAACTCTTTGTTTGCACTATAAAAGTTCCTGGCAGCCATCATTATTCTATCTGCATATCCATGCTCAGCTTGCACGGATCCAGCACCCTGAAATGGTATGAGACACTGAGCACAGTAGGGCTGCTGTATCTCTAATGGTAGGGTCCCTATCTGGGGCCTTCCCTACAATACTCTGCTCATGGGGTAGGGCTATCTGGGGCTAAGGGGCAAGATCTGGCCTAGTCAGGGAAGCTAACTGCTCCCTGGTCACTACCTTCCTCATTGCTCCTCTGTCCGGACTGTCCAAAGTCACCTTTATCCCCACAGATGATATCCTGCTTCACAAAGGCTGCATCTCATCCCATTGGCTGGGACAGCCCATGTGTTCTATCCCCCCCCCTCCCAGGATTCTGGGACTTGTAGTTCCGCCTCAGTGCATGTAGAGCTGTTCAAAGATTGCCGCTGCTCCTGCCGACACTGCACATGCACAAAACGACCACCCACAATCTCCCTGAATGAACAGAGCTCCGCAGACCTGCTGAACAGCGGAGCAGTTCCCCGCAACAGAGGCAGGGTAGGATGACTCCTCTACATATATTAATGTCAAAAGGAGCGATACTGAGCATTGCCAAATGTATACAACAAAAGACAAAAATACTCAATGCCACATCCAATGTGACAAAATACATACTGTTTTTAAATACTTCGATATTAGTATTCTCATGAGTAAGGGTCATTTAGTTAAACCCTTTTGCCAAAGCGTTATAAGCCTGCAGCCACGTCACAGCATGACCAGTATGCAGGTCCTAACACTTCCTGTGAAAATTCTCATTTACCCCAACTATGGTCGCCCTCCTTCTCCTTCAGCTGTGAAGATTGATAAAAACTAATTATTGCGGTGTTCTGGTTTACCTTTTTTGCCCTCAACAACACTGCTCCCTTCCGTCTTTAGTCTTACTATTCCCCTGCTTTTGGTTTTTCTCCTTTCATTTATATACGAGTGGGGGTCGGATTTGCACATCTGATTGTTTACTGTGTCTTCTGTTGCTTAGCCTGATATACTTCTCTATCCTCCTTCCTCTGAGTTTAATTATATTTCCTAATTGTTTTCTTTTTATCATTTACAATACCCGCCACCTACTTTAAGTACTAACAGGTATCTTCAAAAATCACTAACGTAGTATTAAGTGCAGTTTTCAGCTGTAATGGATCCCGCAGGTATTTAACGATGAGAGAGAGAGAGAGATCCAGAATCTGAGATAGTTCAATACTGCCCTCAATAGCAGAGATAGTGGGTTTGATACTAGTAGCCCCTTCATCACAAAAGGCCTTAGGCTTGAAAGTATAGGTCTTATGGAAATATTTTAGAAATATTTTCTCTCTTTCCCTCTCTCCACGAGTTGTGTTAAGCCAACGCAAGGTAGAGCTAAGTTAACATGGCACTAAACCTATTTTAATTAGATAACTAATGACTGTTGTTTTGGCATATAATTAGCTTTGTGGATACCTGTTAAACTCAGGGAAAATAACAATGTTACCTATTTATCTAATGTCACATTATTTGCTCTCACTTGTAGATTTGCTACTAAGTATTCTGGTTCTCATCCAAGATAGATGCAAGCCATCTCTTTTATGTAGACCCAAATCCCTCCAGGTAGAATAGGTATGTCCAATAAATCTGAGTTGTGCCTACAAGCTACAACCCTCACCCTGTGGGCCCACAGTGCTCCAGACTGCCCTCCTCCTTGGACACCTTTGAGGCAGCGGTGGATTCTAAGGTGGAAGAATAGATTGCACATTGGTTGAAGGATAGGCGACAGAGAGTTCAGGTTAAGGGCATGCATTCAGAGGAGGGGAAAGTAATCTGTGGCGTAATTCAAGCATCTGTACTGGGGCCGATGCTCTTTAATATTTTTATTAGTGACATTACAAATAGTTTGGATGGGGAAGTATGCCTTTTTGCAGATGACACAAAGATCTGACATCGATTGCCACTCCATGGGTGGTAAACAAAATGACTAAGAATTAAGGTACATTGGAGGAATGGTCAAGAGTGTGGCAACTACAATTAAATGCCTAAAAGGGAAAAATAATGCACGTGGGTCACCAAAATCCATAGTCCGAATACGGGAATAATGGCATTTTAATGTCAGCTACTATAGAGGAAAGGGGCCTGGAAGTCATTATTTCAGCAGACCTTAAAGTAGGTGAGCAATGTAACAAAGCTAATAAGGAAAGCCAGCAGGATGTTGGGTTGTATAGGGAGAGGTACTGTATTAGCAGCAGAAAGAGAGGGGTGGTGATGCAATGTTATAGATTAGTGGTGAGACCTCTCCTAGAGTACTGTGTTCAATTCTTGAGACCATATCTCCGGAAGGACATAAATAAATTGGATATTGTACAAAAAAGGGCTACTAAAATTGTGAATAATCGACAGCAGGGGTGTGCAAACCTTTCCCCCTGCGCACTCCTGCCTGCTATCCCCCCCTGCTTGCACCTCTCCCCCCTTGCTCGGCTCTGGGGTCAAATGACACTGTGGGCTTATGTGACCTCAGGTTGCCATGGCAACGCGACGTCACATGACCCCCGCAGCGTAATTTGCCGCCGGGTTGCCATGGCGACACTTCACCCAAAGCCAAGGAAAGGGAATTTACAAAGGCCTTGCACGGTCCCCAGGCAATGAATTTAAATGCCTTCCGGGAAGCACGGGGCCTCTGTCCCTACTGTTCCCACCTCCTCCCCAGAAAATCTCTCCCTCACAACCCCCCTCCCCCCTCCCAGTTTGCGCACCCTTGATATACAGCATAAGACTTGTCAGGAAAGACTACAGGACTTTAAAGCAGCAACACGACTTTCTAACTTTTCTTTCTTATTTTTATATGCAAAGCATGTGACAATATATAATTCTACATTCTTACCTAAGCTGGAGAGAGAGAAAAAAAAGTTAGTTCCAGACTTTCAATTCCCACACAATTAAAAATAAATGAACCCACTGTACACTCCCCAAATTCAGCAACCCCTGCTAGAATACACAGCACAACACTTCCCTTCCATTCTGGTTCTAACTCCACACTTGAAACAAACAGCACTTGAAAAGTTAGTGGATCAGATATAAAGGACTTCTGAAGATCTACCCCTTAGAGTGTAAAATCAAGAATGTAGTTATGAAACACTGGCACATCCTAAAGGGGGACCCCTATTTGGGTCACTTATTTCAAGAATGCCCAATCTTTGCTTAAAAGAGGTACCAGTACCTTAAGAACAGATTTGTTTGAGCTGATACACTAAAGAAAGAGCAACAGACCTTTTTATCATTTAGTGCTCCTTACGTAAGAGTAATTGTGGTAGGAATGAAAGTACTAGCACAGTGAAATATCTTACTCTGCATCACAAATAATGGCAGCTTGACACATATCTCTTCCAGTTTTGTTGTAACTGGTAGTAGGCCATTCCCAGCTATTGAACAGAAAAGATAAATTGCGCACCAAAGGAAATTTTAAATTAAAAAAAGGAGGGATTTCTGGTTTGTGGATTACTATTACCACTCTTACGGGGCTCTTATACTACTTACATTGTACAAACTTCAGTGTGGAGTTGCTACTCGTCCCGCGGTCGTTACCATGCATCAGCGTTCTAACTACACACTCACCTGTGAGCCTGTCACAGTCTGGAACCTGGACGGGGTTCACTGATATATCATCCGGAGAGAAGGGATCCATTCTTCACCGGACTCAGTGATTGAAGGCAGCCTTTTCCTGCGAGGTTTCCTACTAGACTGTGGTATTATGCTGGTTAATGCATGACGTTACTCACCCCCACCATTTGATTAATATATATTTTTACTTGTTACACTATGAGTTGTGTGCTTTTCTTTTTTCCATTTCCAGCTATTGGCTGCACAAAATACCAGCAGAACACTGACTGTTTGGTCCTCATGATCCGGGTGTCATAATGCCTCCTGTACCTTTCTGATTTCTGATAAACACCTTGCCTATTTCCTAGTGTATACCGAGTTACCTCTATCAATCAAGGGAATAATCCCTGCAATTAAGAGTAATCGGTCTGCTCAAGTTACATAGCAGGTATATTGATTTGCTCCAAATATTTACCAAGCAAATTTATTTGAATGAATCAGCTTAGAAATTGCCTGCTTTTACCATTTACTTCTCTCTCCCCAGCATAATGTCACCATGCCCCAGTACATATTTTTTTCTGGCTACTCTGCCACAGCATATAGTTTTTTTCAGAATCCTCTTAACTCCAGGTCACTTTGCGTGATTAAGATTTAGGTGGATCTTTCTTCTCTTTATTATACCAAAGTTGCCAAGAGACCATAAAAGGGCAGGACCTGTCACAATTACTCAATGCCAGGACTCAATTGCTGTCACACTGTTGACTTGATGTCCTTTGGCACCTCTGACTTCAGGTCACCTGCATGAAAGCGATTGAGTTCTTGTCTTTTGGCAACTTTGGTATCATAGAGTAAGATCTGAAAAAGAGACCATGACATGAAGAAAAGACGTGTGAAGTATAAGAAAGTCACATACAGCTGCTGTTTAAAGAATGCTCACTGTGGTGCATTAAAAATCAGAAATTAGCACTTGGGTTGAGGTTCTGCAATACATTGCACAATTATCATTTCCTCTTAACATTTTGAGTGCCATTATGGCGTACCTTGTATGGCCTGGGTCCTGGCACTCAATAGGCTCTAATGCCGAACAAAGTACATCAGGGGTACTTGTTCGGGTTTTAGAGGAAGATCAAGCTGACCCCTCTAACATAACAGCCAGGGTGATCAAAACAGAAGTAAAGACTCCTCCACTTCCCTGTCTGGCATCCTCGCACCAGCCGTGCTGTGTGATGCGGGAGTGCCATGGGTATGGTGGCACTTTGGTGCAGCTTTTAAGGTTACATAAAAAGGCCAATCCATCTGAAATATATTTCAATGAAAACAACAAATCAAAAAGCTAAAATATGGAGCTAAAACACAAAATATGTTTTCCAAGCATTTGCACTTGTTATCTCACCACCTTTTTTAATTCATGATGTTTATTTTAATGTATTAAGATATAGATAGATATTTATACACATACACTATCTTGTCCCATTCCACCCCCTCCCCCCTTGGTCATTCTCCCTCCAGCAGAGGTAAATGAGAATTTTTACAGGTAGTGTTCGGACCTGCATAGTGGTCATGCCGTGAGGTGGCAGCAGGCTTATAACGCTTTGGCAAATGGGTTTAACTAAATAACCCTTATTCATGAGAATACTAACATTGACGTATTTAACCATGTATTTTGTCACATTGGCTGCAGCGTTGGATATTTTTGTCTTTTGTTTTACCCATTCCACTCCCCCGTCTCCTTACTATCTGGGCCACTTTTGCATTTCAATTGAGAAAAGCCTTTTATGTTGTTACTGTTAATTTTCGCACTAGACCACCTGTTTCTACCTTATCTTATTTCCCACTTCCGCTCAACATCCATTGCAACCAGATATCCCTCTTACAAACACTGTATATAATATTTTGTTTCCGTATTCCTGCCGTACCCGATGAAGGACCCTGAGAGGTTTGAAAGCTTTTAACATACCAACTGCTTGTCCAATAAAAGGTATCATACCACCTTGATATCCTTTGTACAGTACATGGAAGTCCCACCCTTCTTTGCCATTTTAATTGCCATCCATTGTTAAGTGATGAGACCATGATTCCATCACCATATCCCTAAATACGTGTACCTTGCTTGAATCGACAGAGGCTCTTATATTACAAAAGGATAACATTCTAATATCACTGCAGTAGTTGGTTCACCATCAGCATAATTCCTGTTATTAGAACCAATCCCCAAATGTGGGCAATTTAATAAAAGTGCATGTATTCTATATGACATTGCTAGCACTGTTATAAGAGACCAAAAGCACAGACAAATTATCAGTGTATAGATCTGCCTCTTTTTCAATCCCAAAAGCTCGGAACTTGTATGCGATGCCAAAGCAATCAGGAGACCTGGCCAGAGAGAAAGTCAGTTTTCAAATCTGTTTTCTTTTTACTGCTAATGCTAACAAGTGAAGAGAATCCAAATCATTCCTTCAAATAATATATTTTTTTTATCAGTAACATTATGTCCAAACAAAATCTTCAAGCGATATGTAAATATATGCAGCCGGCGAATTGTTGAAAATATTTTAATGAAAGGATAACAAAATAATCAGCTGAATCAGAATTACTCTGGGCAAAAAAAAAAAAGGCCTGTTTCATGTGACTTGCCATGTAAAAATAAAATCTTTGGAAAACGCTTACTTCTTGCTGGAAACCCTGATGTCCCCTAAGAGCACATTCCTAAGGCGGAGCAAACGAGTTAACGACTTGATTTTTGACAACCTAATAAAATACAGACAGGGCCAGCGTCAACAGATCTTGGGCAATGCATAACCCTGTCTGGAACAGTGAGGTCCTCAGGTCAGAATATTTCTGAAAAGGTAGATCTTAAAAGAGGTTAACATATGCCAGTCCCACGTCTTTCAGTTTTAAAAATGTTCAATTGGTACAACAGGTAGACCCAAATATATATTATATCATGGTGTTTCCAATATCCCTTAGTCAGACAAGTGGATTATACAGTGTTAATAAGCATGTTTTTCTGTGTTGTATGATCAAACTAGGAAGAATGCAGGTGGAAGCCGTCCTCCATCCTTATGATAGCTATCCTGGTGGTGAATGGTGTTAAGGGACAACAGACACGTGATCTCTTTAGTATATTCTAGTCCAGTGGTGAAAGGCAACATACATTTGTAGTATCAAATACAGAATAACATAAGCATTACTCCTAGTGATTGATGAATAAATCAGATGTGTTTTATTTACAATTAATAGGCAGTTCAACTACCTGGCATCCGTATTGGTTATAGAGAAATGCAGATGTGATGTAGATTGTGATACATTTCAGGGAACCAACATTAGAATTCTTCATAGATGAAATGGTAATGTTCAGACCTTCCGAACCCTCATAGGTGTCTTCAAGAGTACTGTGCCTGCACAGTTAGATGGAAGCATCTAGCTCCTATTTATTTATTTATTTAATATTTTACCAGGAAGTAATACATTGAGAGTTGCCTCTCGTTTTCAAGTATGTCCTATTTCTAAATTGTAAACTCCTTTGGGGCAGGGGTCCCCTCTCTATTGTTTCAGCTTGTCTAAACATATATGGACTCTTTTGTCACACAATCGTGTTGTCCTCCCACCCACATTGTACTGCGCTGTGGAATATGCACAAATAAAAGATATTAATAATAATAACAATCATAAGGTGATAAGGAGGAGAGAAATTAAACTCTATGACGAACCTTCAAAGTGAGTAATGAAAGGATTAGCATAAATTATAAGCAGCTAACATCCCCGCTGCTGTGAACAATACGATTAATATAGAAGAATCATTCACTAGCAAATCCACCAATGTGGTATATATTATAAAATGTAGGAATGCACCAATATAAACTATGTTGGGGAAAACAAAGAAGACTCCAGATATGAGGATTCATCCTATCAGGCACACCAACAATAGAACACCTGTGGGACAGCACATTGCCACCCACTGTCTGACTTTTCAGTATTTATTCACAAAGGAAATTGTAAAAAAAAAAAAAAAAAAAAAAAAAAAAAATACACATAAAAGAAGAAAATGGAAATTAAAATATATTCAACTTCTGGAATCTAAAAACAATGACTTCAATCAAGAGAATAAATTCATGACACTATGGAGAATATCAAATATCTGTCGAAGCGGCAATCAGGCTATTTATTTAGTCAATGGTGAATTTTGTCCAAAACCACCCCATTCGGCCGCTTCGGCGCTTACAGAATTATTCACTTAATCCACTCCTTGTGCCACATTTTAGAGAAGGGGAGAGCGTTACAGTCCCACCCACTTCTAACACCTACCGCTAGCATACTTAGTTATGACTGATTTATGCCAATCCTCTCACCACTTGACTTGAAGACTTCCAAAAGACTTTACCGTCACCCCTACCTACTTATCACCTTAGGATATAATCAATGTTCCTTAACTGTGCTGCCATAGTACTATTGAAGTAGAAGGCACAGAGCTTCTGAAACCCAGACATTATTTCTCCCATTAACATGATGCATCGCATCAAAGAAAACCCGCTAAATATTGCATGCGCATTACCATTTGTCAAAGTGGAGCTGCGTGACATTTGGCATCAAATACCATGCCAGTCTTGGCACAATATATTGCGTTGATAGGAGCACAACCGCCTGCTACATCTAGGTTTCAAAAGCTCTGTGTACTGAAATTCTTATGTTATTCCCCTAAAGGCCAAGGTATCAGAACCTACATACAATTGCAATGAATCACAAATTATACTTGCTTAATGGTAAACCAGTCCCTTTGGTGTCACATTCAAATTCAGTTTGTTGTCCACACTAATTTATTAGGATTAAGCGCCTGCAGGTAGCTGTTGCTGTGATGTCATTCATCGCGACTTTCTATTGGCCCGTGTCACGTGGGACCTTTAAACATGCATGTGATACTGGTAGCATGTGCGGCGGTATGTATCAACTTTAGTTCAGCTCCCAAAAAAACCTGCTACCCAACAAGGATTTATTTTTCTCTTAAGGAGATGCTCCTTTAAGTACTGGCTGCTGCGCCCCTCACCACCAGGGGTTGCATTGCGCTGTAAACCAGGGGTGCACAAACTTCTTGAGCGTCATTTGCCATGGCGACTCGTCATGTCACATGACCCCTTGGCATCATTTGACACTGCGTTGCCATGGCGACGCATCATCGAAAACCCGACAGAGAGCAGGTAAGTGAGTTACAGAGGCCTCACGCCTCAGACGGCATTTAATTTAAATGCCGTGGAGAAGAACGCGGGGCCTCTGTTACCGCCACGCCCCCCCTAGAAATTCTCATGCACCCCCTGGGGGGCGCGCCCCCCCAAGTTTGCGCACCACTGCTATAAACAATGTGTTTCCCATATGTCCCATGTGTTCATTCCCTTTAGTAAAATGCAGTACTGTATTTCCTCTGTCTAAGAGGGTGGGGGAAAGGAGTCAGGTGCTCGCCCATATACAGCAGCGTGCCACGCACTCCCCGGAAGCCGTGCCCTTCTACAATATGGTGGTTATGTGCACAGATCCTGTAGCCATAAAGTCATAAAAAGGTATTTAATCAGACCGGCCTGCTTCCTTTACAGCAGGAAGTCTGGCCCAGCTCAGTCCGAAAAGAAGTATTTCGATACTTAGTTCATGGCCCTTTGTTTGCAGGCTGGCATGTGTGGTTAGTTGGTAATTTAAAGACCTGAACCCACTGTTTGAACCTTATTTGAAATTTCCTTTCAAAATGACTGGCCAAGCCTAAATGCACCCTTATTGGTCAGTTGCTTAATGCCCAGACTCCTCCCCAAGGGCAGGTCCTATTGAGCGTTTTATAATTCTGGACAGTTGGTTTGGGACCTACTGTAACTACTCATTCCAATTCCTACTGATCTTTGAACCATATCTTTTAAACATAAGTGTGAATTTGTACTATGGAAGTATTATCTACATGTAATATGCATAAAGGGGGGACCAAGTGGCATAGAATGAAAAGTTTATAGTTTAGTGTCAGAGAATGTGATCGTGTGCATACTGTATCATATTTTGTTCCTATTCTCCTACGTAATGTCTCTGTAACCGGGTGAGTCCCTTGTCACGTAATAAGACCTATTGACAGAGCCTGAGCCAGCACTGGGCAGAATAAAGCCAGAGAGCTGCCTAAATTGCCTTTTCACCTGCTTCATTAAAGGCCTTTAAAAAGCATGTAACATTCACTGCAGAGAGATCTCTAGTCCAGGGAAACACCCTGAACGGCTGAAGAGATCCCGCCGGGACTATTTCTCTCTGACCCAATTAAGAAACTGGACCACTGTGCAGAGAAGCTTCTACTGGGGCTCTTTGCCCCCCCCTCCTAGCCAGACTGGAGGAAACCAGGGCACGAAGGTAACTGACCTCCACCTGTATACTGTTTATCTCACTGTTGTTAGTAAGGGGCCTAGCCCCCCAACCCATAGATAAGATGTATGGACGTTAGCCCTGTTTCGTTTGTTTTCCTTTAACCCTGTTTTGAACCATAAACTGTGTTTTTGTTGTTGAAACTCGCAAGCTATTAAAAGTCTATTTTCTCATTAAAAACATGTCCTGTTCTACAAACCTATGCCTACACCTCCTACAGTCTCAGACACCAACATTTGACTGTATGCATTTCTGGTCAGTGACTTATTCTGCTGGTAAAACTTGTATACCTGTCAACTCTACTGCTCTACTATCAGATCAATCTGTTTTCATGCCCGGTGCATGAATTTATGCACCATTTGCCCTTTGTACATATATACACCTGTTTTCTTATGGTGCCCATTTGCTACATTGCAACCAAAACGTTCTCACCAAAAAGAGCACTATATTATTGTCAATAAACATTTTGGTAACTATCAACATTGAGAAAAGTGTATTTGGGTGCACTACTGTACATTTTTGGAGCACAGATTGTCCATATGTAATAAACTGTTTATTTACGTCTGGTGGAGTATGTTAGACATAGACCATTTCAGATCTAAGGAATTTGAACCGCAAATAAAAAATAAAAAGAATGACGCACAGAGACACAGAATTTGATACATTTGATCAAAATCATGAACAGCTGTTATTTTCCCTGAGGATACCACACAAAGCTAATTATATGCAAAAACAACGGCCATTGTATATCTCATTAGCGTAGGCTTAACGCCATGTTAAATCAGCACTTCCACGTGTTAGCTTGGAATAACATGACTTGCGCTAAGTATATTTTATATGAAGGTGGCATTTCTCAGAGACGAGAGGCACCTGTGCACTAAAAGAAACACATCTTAGTGGTTCTGCATTGTCAGATGGAACATCTTTTTTGCATAACATTAGCACCAACGTCCCTTATTGTAACACAATGCTGTTTCCAGCCCAAAACAGCACTTAGCACTGTGTTACTGAGATTTAAACATACCTCTGTAAATCAATAACCGACCTCTGTGGATTTGTACCTTAGAGCCCATTGCAATATCTGCACCATGTAACTCCTCCCCTTCTCCTCCTACGGACACTCCACAAGTCAAATCTAGTGTGGACGGGGAATATTTGGAGCAAAGTATAAATAAAGTATAAATGGAGCAGGTTTCATTTTCCCTCCTAGTTCTTTACGGTGGGATATATTGAGATATCCTGCATCAACACTGCAATTGAATTCTGTGGAAACTGTTGGAATATACAGTGATATTTTGTGTTATCATGGGGATATGCTGTGTTATTTGGGAAAAAATTAGAGATGAGCGAATCCGTCCAAATCAGTTTCCCGGATTTCCTCGCATTTTCCTTCTAAAATCCGTTTTGCGGTGTAAAAACCGCCATTGGATTTGGTCGTTTTCAATCTGCACGGATTCATCAAAAAACGCCATTGGATACAATCCGTTGACAAATTTGTAGAATCCAAACCGCGGATTCAGCAACTCGTTGGTGGATTCTTAAACATCCGTCAACGGATTACGGAATTCCGCGGTGTGTACTGGTAATAATAATTAATGCAAATCGCCCTTTTTGAGATTGATTCGTTGAAATCACCGGACAATTTTCTGCAGATCCAAATCCGCACAAACAAAATTTGCCCATCTCTAGAAATATTGTCCCATGCTACGTTGTTACTTTGATGCAAGTTGAAAATGCCCCAGTTTAAAAAACTGTATTGATGCTGATCAGAAACTTCTCCATACTTCTGCTATGCTAGTGTAGCCCATGTTCCCCCCCCCCCCCCCCCGGTCGCAGATTGGACCTCTAGGGTGTAGTGAGGGCTGGCTACATGTAATTGGGTGGTGCATACCTGCTTGGAACAGGAGGGCCTGAGTCTCCCGCCGTGGTATGGGGGATAACAGGGCCAGGCTTCTGGGGTATATGCCTTCATCTTCTATAGCAAAGGTGCAGTGCCTCCATCTTCTGACGAGACCTATAAGGATAGGTTAATATCCTCCCAGAAGAAGCCCTGATCCCAGGGCGAGTGATCTTAAACTCACACAGTCTTTTGTATAAAATAGCAGCAATGTCTTTATTGTCATTGCACAATGATACAGCAACACTTCATGCACAGCGGCACACAGCAGTTCATATACAGCAGTGCACTCCAAATGTGTACAGGCCTTTCCTCCTCTCCTCTCCTCCAGGCTGTATCCTAGCAGGATGGGCTGGTTAGGGGCTTCAATACCCCAACCCCCACCTCCAGGATATACTCTCTGGGTGAGGGTAGATCTCCCCCCTCACCCCCTCAGCAGGACGAGGAGCATTGGTCCACGCACTACAGTGCTATCAGCTCTAATCAGTATGGCTGAGTGTCTTTTCTCCTGTTTCCAGAACTCTCCACTCTCACAACTCCAACAGCCTCCACTCTCCAGACTGACACATCTTTCTCTCCACTGCAACAGACTGTCACAGAACTGAACTCTCCAACAGACTGACAGACTCTCCTGCTCCCAGGCAGAACTCTCAGACTGAACCCAGACACACACAGGAGCAGCCCACTAAATAGAGACAGCCCTGCCCCTTATGATGTCAGCAGGACCTCCCCTCTGTCTCAGGCCTGCCACAGAGTCAGGGGCCTACCTCTATCACTCAAGGCAGGGTTTGGTGGGGGAAAACCCATGATTACTACTGGCGCCTGCCCTTACCAGGGCTTACTCCAGTAGGAGAAGGATAGGTAGCCCACTATTTCTTACAGGGGCTACACTAGTATCCACAATGTGACACAGACTCAATGTAACAAGCACTACACCCTTCACTCTCAGTTACTATGATATTAATAAGATGGGTAGTTAGTCATTTTTTTGTGTGCTACAACAGCTCCATTGTCATGGTGCAGTCAATGCATAATACCGGAGGATAACGGAGTATTGTATTGCAATGGTTATACCAAATATGTCAGACTTTACATTTAATGAGCTCTGACAATAATTTACATTACTAATTGATTTACTTAGTCATTATTCATAAACTAAAAAGCGCTGTACTTTGTGGCGGCTCGATGATAACGTGCATGAAAGACATACAGTATATTTAAAACTCTTATTTAAAATGACATTCTGTCCTTGAACATTTATACTTTGTTTCTAATAAGGAAAATCCTAACACAGATTTATTTACTTAAATGTTCTTTGCCAGCTGAATCATTGCACTGTTTGATAGTACAACCGTAGTATAAACTGACAGCTATGAGTTAAGTGGCTTTGATAGTTGAAACTTACTCAACTCCCGACCATTTGTGTCTAGCTTTGTGATATGTTAACAATTTTGTTGGTTTAACAGTTCGCACTTCCCGCATATTTATCGATTTTGGCACATAACGTTTATGAATTTAACAGTCTTCTTCATTAAAGTGGGTTCCACTCTGTCTTCAATATTGTTTTTCTTAGCCCGGCATGTTTGTTATTTTATATGATGAAATCACGGCCCACATTTGGGCCTTGGAAAAGACGTGCTGAATAGAGACATGGAGCACACCCCTGGATTAACGGTCTTCACATTTGATAAAAGCTAGTGATTGCTTATAACATGTTGCTGGAATCAGTGGACTCAATCCACAGCATTCATTTGGTTCCAGAATGCATATATTGTAGGCAATGTTCAAAACTCTTTTCCAATGCCAAATGAGAAGCAGGGTTCATCCCGTGCCACGCTGGGTCTTTCTTCAGACACCTGTTTGAAGGAGCAGGACAAGGAGTTGAGGGGCTGTTATTTCTTTCTTTTTTTTAAAGGGGGCCTGTTTCTTGTTGACATGAAAGACACCCAGGTGTTTTTACAGCAGCCCCAACGCAAGGCCCTCGAGCCTATTTCAGATCCTGTTTGCCAAATTATACTTTCAAGAGGTGTCAGATATCGAGATGCTATTTCAAATGCCAAGCTAAGCAGAAAAGTGGAGGGAAAATGAGAGGGGAAAAAAAAAAAAAAGCAACAACAAAAAAAAAAAAAAAGATTTCTGTTTAAAGAAAAACATAGTTGTTCCAACTTGGCTGTTTCTTTTTAAAATAATTAGTTAAGCAGTGTATAAAAACAGGTAAGTCTGTTCTGTATTGCTCAGGGACTTGGCAGCATTCTGTGTTCCTGGCCTTGCAGTGGAATTTTCGTGAGCAGCCGACTTGCAGGACAAGGGAAGGGAATTGTATCACCCTGACCTAAGGCAAACCCAGCTTGTAAGGTTAACCATAATTATTAAACTAACATGACCTTTGTTAACCCCCTTTACACGATTATTTACAAAGTTAAAAAAAAAAAAAGTGTACCAAGCCACTAGGCAGAATAGCTAATAGCCCTATTACCTAAATGAGGCGGGAATATTATTTGGTCAAGAATATGTTATTATTCAGTGCTGTATTTATACTACCTTTTTGTAAAGAATCAGATGGGAAATCTGATTTGCCAAATACAGTACATTTATATTTATTGTCACTGTGGACATGTATAGCTACTGTATGCAGGTAACTTAAAAATGTGGGACAGTTGTGTCCAAATCTAATTGCTGAGGCCTACTCCACCGACACACTTTATTCGAGCAAATACCCAGTATGTACCTGGCAGATACCTGGAATGCGCCGCTCCTCACCTCTGACAAGCCCCGTTGCGTTTGCCTTCCCAGCCTGGGTTCATGCCTGGCTGACGGGCGGCTGATCTGTTAAATGATAATGATTAGGATTTAATAGGCTGCAATGCTTCGCGTGTCTACCAGATGGCATAAATTCATGAATTGTAATGCAGTATATATATATATACTGTGCAGTATTGCAGCCAGTGGGAATAAAATGCTTCAATCCCTGCCTGGAAAATACCTCAATGTACTCGGGCAGAAAACAGTCACAAACCTCAATACACCCGGGTATACCCGAATTCGTGGGACTAGCCGAGCTCGAATAAAGTGTGTCGCCAGTGTACAGATGTAGCAGACGTCAATGCAGCGTTAACACAATGGCATGTGTTAACTCTACAGGGACTTCACTGAAAACAATGGTAACACGTGCATTATCTTTACTTTACTGCACTATTTTCCAGGACATTTATTGCATTAAATTTGGTAATAACGCCTGCTACACCTATGACTATAGCCATTCAGTAGGAAGGCTGGTGAAGGAGGAGGGACTAACAGAGAGAGGAGTTGCTAAGAGGGGGTAGCCATGAATGTGTGAGTTCAGTTCTGTATGCCCCTGTTCAGACTGAAAGCTGGGTGAGTGTGTGGAATGGAGCCCAGCAGTGCAGGATGAAATTGCAAGGAGAAAGGAGCTAGAGAGACCCTGGAGAGAACAGCTCCTGTATCCAAGAGCTGCTGCAGACTGATAGCCAGGCTCTGAGGAGCACAACCAGGGGATCTGACTGATTAGGTAACCAACAGGCTTCTGAAGTGGAGCTAAAAGCTGGCCAGCAGCTTACTGGACCAAAGGAGTTGTAAGTAACCAAAGAGGGGATCCTCAGTTAATGCATGGGTACCGAAGTCTTTGTGAAGAGACAGGCCTGCAACAGTATTACTGATTATAAGAGCTCCAATTTACAACACAGGGTATTGGGGACTCTGAGAGACACTGGCACACAACTGCGCAGCACATTAACAGTATTGTGGATGTATGTATATGATCCTCACACAGAATATCACAATTATGTTAATATAACTGTGTTATATGGGTTAAATAAATCAAAAAAGCAGGCACACCTGATGTACAATAAAGGTGTTGTTACTAGCTCAATGTTTCGGCTTCCCAATGGAGTGTTTTATCAAGAGCTACAACTAACCACACAGTGAGACCTTAAATACCTGACTAGCCACCCAACAAGTGAAAAAACAGCACACTGGTAAAAAATATATGCAAATGAGCAGTGGTTGACAAATCACCAAAAAATCTACTCGCCACACAAAAAAATCTACTCGCCACCTAGTACCAAACGTGTGCTGCTTGGGCCAATATTTACTCACCCGGGGGTTAAATCCACTCGCCCGGGGCGAGCAAATGTATAGGTTTGTCGAACACTGCAAATGAGGGATAATCAGTATTTCACCCTACTCAAACCGTGCTGATAGCAGTTAAAATTAAAACACTTAGCATGAAACAATGACGCATAGAAAACAGAAAAATCAAAGCAGAACTGTAAACTAATAAATGTTGCAGTAAGGATAACCTAAAAGTGGCAAAAATAGTGACAAAATGTATCCAAAAGGACAAGGAATAAATCAAAGGTCCGATGGCTATAATGCTCACGGGAACACAATAATCTCAATAGAGATCAACAAACATCCTAGATAAACAGTAGAAAGTCAGTTGAGCCTGCAACAAAGTCCAGATGGAGTTGTAACCTGTCAGGTCCAAAGGAAGCAGCCGGATACCTTGACACGTCGGTGAGAAGAACTGCTGCTGAGACGTGCTGGTTCACCTCATAGAGCAATTAAATGAAACTGCTTTTGGCACGCTGTCACTGAAGACTAAAGGACTAAAGGAGGGCCAGTATGCATGGACGAAATGTGTGTTCACGGAACACAGCGCACAGATAGTTGCTAAGCAGAAAATCACCGGAGTCAGAGTGCAAATGACAGTGTCACAATAATGGCCATCATATACATAGGCAAGATAGGGTGAACACCAGCCTGGTATAGGTGATAAAAATGTATCTGCGTTAGCTAAGTGCTGATGAATATCACGACTTCCCGACTGCCACCAAAATTACAAATTGTGTTGTATTTAATCATTTTGGTGTCGGTACCGATATTTTTTATCAGATGCGGTTAAAAATTTTGCATTACAACGTTGATGACTTTGCCCGATAAAAATAATGCATTGTTTTTGGCTATAATACTGCATTTTTAGGCTAACTGCATTTTATAGCTAACCGAGCTTGATAACGCTAAGCCTAAGGGGCCTATGCAGAGAGCAGCGCTATTTCGAAATTCGCCATTTTTTGGAGAAAATCGCGCAGAAAACAGCAGAAAATGGCGAGTTCCGAAAAACGCGCCAATTTTTCTTTTCTATTTGTAAAACTCGCCTCGCGGCTGGCGAGAACCTCAATCTCGCCAGTTTTAAAAATATCCTAATGCAGAGAGGTGCGAACGGCATCTAGCGGCTGTTCGCGCCAATAAAATGGCGCGATTGTCTCCTTTTTGCCTCGCCAGAAAAAATTGGCAAGAAGCTGCCGCTCACGGCCATTGCAAAGGGAAAAAAAAAGGCGCGAATTTGTTTTTACACGTTTCTGAAGCGCGCATCTCGCCAATTTAAACTCGCCACACGCATCCATGTTAAACATAGCAGAATTCGCACTTTTCTGCATATGGAGAATAAAACTCTCCAAAAAAGCTACTTTTTAATAAATTCGCCATTTTTAAAATTCGCTGCTCTCTGCATAGGCCCCTAAAAGTTTATCATGTATTCAGCCACGGTTAAAAAAGGAGGCGCAAATCACCCAATGCGTGCCGCCTTGGGGCACTTTATCAAGTTATGATCTATCGGGTTTCATCACACTGTGGATACATAAGAAATGAATTAAGAAAATACATGCAAAATAATCTCCAATTAGTCTACAAAACAGGATAAAGCATAATATCATGATTATCACGAAACTGGAAATGATATGAAGTTGAGCACCTAGCATCTAATTTACTGTAGAAACTCAGTAAACATTGAGTATATAGAAAACCAATTGACAAAAAAAAAATATATATATAAAGCACACATTAATTTTAATTAAATTGTTATTCAATGACAATATAATACTATAAGAATCAAAATAATACTGTAAATATAAAGAATTTTAAATAAAGTAAAAAGTATTATGAAAATCTTATAAAAAGTATTTCCATATGGACAATTAGAAAAATGTCTAGATATTGGGTGTTGAGTATCCTTATGTTTCATCAAACGCACATGTTCCATTATGCAAATATTTAACTGTCTAATGGTTCTGCCAGCATAGCGTTCTGCACAGCCAAAGTAAGTAGATAAATCACAAAGCTTGCGTTACAATTAATGAATGAAGTTTTCCTATGACATTTATTTGGTGAAGTTGAATAAAAACGAGTGGATGTTTTCATTAATAAACATATTTTACATTAACCACATCTGTAAGATGCCTTAAGAGAGTGGCACATGTGGCGAGGTAGGAAACAATAATAACTAGGACAGTTATAATTGGCAATGGTCTTGACTTGTCTAAAAGAACATTTTAGGACCTGAAGAATTAAAGGTTTTTAAATCTGAAACTAGGGTCAAAATGTCCAAATATTTCTGAATAATGGGATAGGCGGAAGTTGTCCTGTCGACAGATTGTTTTCTAGATGAGGAGATAACAGAAAATCCCCAGGAGCATGCACTCAACCACCTAAGGAGTAACAATCATGTGGTCAGTAGAAGGCTGGGTTGAAGATAGTGCTTAAGAGGTGACGTGTAGTCAGGTCAAGTACATCATAGGATATGAACACACCGTCTCTGCAAACTCTAACCCCAGAACCCGCCACATCATATATATATTTGTGTCAAAAGGAGCACTACTGAGTGTGGCCAAAATTTTGATTTGACCCACAATCCCTTCCACCTCCCTTTTATCCCCAACTACACAGCAGGTGCATTGACTGTGGTCAAGCAAACCCCTGTGCACTGCAGCGTGGTATAAAAGGGGTGGCTACAAACTCAGCAGCCTGCCTCTGGGTATTTACCTACTGTATATTGTATTTGTGTCCTGCAATCCTTTTTCCTGTGCTCCCCTATTTATCTGTTTTCTGTACCAATTCTTAAGGATCCAGGATTGATCCTCCGTGGGGTTGAGCAGCAGGAGCCTTCAAACCCTGGTATGTTCTGAACAGCAGAGAAGCAGTGGAGGTAGTATCTTTTATTCGGAATTTACAAGCGGTCGTAGTTTGCGCCCGAGTAATCTCTGTTTCGTTATTGCTTTTAAAGGAAGCCAGGGGGAGGGACCTACTGTAGGTAGATAGAGGAGCACATTCCCCATCTAAAAACAATAAAGTTTGACAGGACATCTGTAGACGGACGTTCACAGAGGTACACAATTGGAGTCGTTATAATGTGAAATTATAATAGGCTTTATTGTGCCTTTTCCTTTTCATCAGGAAATTATCCAAACACAGGGGGGAACAAAGCTTCCATTCACTTGGGAGTATTTCTAGTGAAATCCTTTCAATTAGTTCACATCTCCATTAGTTAAGCATTTCTCCCATCCCAAACACATAGCATGAAAATAAGCAGATATAAGCAGTCTCTTAATAATGAAAGTCTTATCTGTTTATCAGCTATAGAGTAAGCTTCTCTGCTCTCCTGGAACCGCACCCGTGCGTGCACAGAAAAATATCAGCATCCAGGTTTAGAAGTCTTATTGGGTGTCTTGCAATCAGCTTTGCTGTGTGGCTGGCAGAACTCAAGACATTGTGGTGTCTCCAAAGGTCAGCTCTCAGTCAGAGCTAAGGAGTTACTTCCTGTCTGAACAGACAGGTTTTTGTAAACAATCTAAATCAGGCAGGTGGTGTTTAGTAATTAACTACCACACTGCTAGAATAAAGGCACATTACTGAACAGGGATAAGTCCCCTGTTACAACATCCTTACATCCTTACAACACATAGCTAAACAATTAAACTGGACTTGCACTTAACTGTGAGACTCCTCCACTTTCTGTTGGCTCCTGGAATCTGATTCTAGAAAAGTACAGTATATTCCTCTATATATTCCATCCTGTGATGTCACTAGAAACCTTCCTGAATGTGGGCAGGTCTATAATTTGCAAAGTAATCCTAGACCAGGTGACCTGAGATGGAAGTACTATACTAGATAACCCTCTGGGGTCCTTAACCACTAAACTGCCAATAGTAGTGCCACTGAAAAAAAAGGTGGGGACTAAAACTCTATTTAGCTGGTGTGGAAATCCTTTAAGGAAGTGTGGGATGGGATTCATTTAAATATACTTTGCATCTTCATTAGCATATCTCCCACGATACCTCAGGTGTGCTCCTTTATCAGCACAGGCATGTCTCCCTAATTTATTTTCATTGCTCAGAGATGCTGTAAGAGGACATGTGCAGAGGTATGCAATGGAGACTTTTTTAAGGTGAAATTAAATAAGGCTTTTATTGCGCCGGTTTCTTTAAACACAAGAAAATCATCCAAATGTATGCAAATAAGGGGTCAAACAAAGCTTCTGTTCCACTTGGGAGTATTTCTAGTTAAACCTATGCAGTCAACAACTCGCTTTAGATTAGCCTGTGTCCCAGTCCCAAACATATATCTTGATATGTGCAGATATACAAAAAGTCTTAGAAAGGAAAGTCTTATCTGTTTCTTGTAGGGGAAGGCTTCTTTGTTCTTCTGGTGTCCACACCTTTGGGCGATAAGGCAATGTCAGGATCCAGGTTTTGAAGTCCTTTCCCCTGTGTCTTGCTGGCAGTGTGCAGTCTCTTCTGGCACGCTCAAGACGTCTGTCCCTATGGTCAGTCCCACATTTTAAGGAGTCACTTCCTGTCTCAAATGCAGGCTTTATCTAACCCATCTAAATCAGCCAGGTGGTGTTGGTTAATTGACTACCAGCAGTTAACCACCACACTGCTGGATTAGAGGCCCATTTCCTGAACAGAGATAAATCCCCTGTTACAGATGCGTTAAGCAATACACTCCACATGCGCACTGGCAAAACCATAACATTCATTTTAATTAACGCACATGCATGTGCGTTACCTAAAGATAATGCTCATGAGCACGTAACATTTCAAATAAATACATATTACTTACTTAAGTTACTTAGCTATATCAGCTAGACTTTTCAAGTGTCTACAGGGCTGAGCAGGCATCTTCTACCTCTGCTGTTTGTACTGCTGCTCCTGCCAGAATCAGAAGTCTGAAATGTAAGGAGTGATTGGATATATTCATCAATGGAGTGCGGAACAACTACTCCAAAATGCTTGGTGCAATGTGCTCACACACGCGCCCAGCTGAGAAGCAGAGGATTTGGGGCAGGATCCTGACCTGAATAAACGTCCCACTGGTTGACATGCAGAAAAAGTGCTAGGCTGACAGCCAGCGCAAGCTGACTGACCATGCGGCCCACACCAGGAAGACAGGATTATTCATCTTTTTAAAGGTATATAAACACCCACTGTACACTGCACTTATCTCCTACAATTCACGCCGATATTTCTCTACTATGCTGATATTTTAGCTCCATTTGTGAGTGTGCTACCTTATATTTTTTCAAGTTGGCATTAAACATTTTACAGTTTTACACTATGGGGCACGGGCTTCTCTCTTTTCTTTTCATATATGAACTCTTTCATAACTTAACTTAACTCTTTCATTACATGTTATACAAAGATTATATATATATATATATATATATATATATATATATATATATAATATCTCTGTATGACACGTAATGAAAGAATTAAGCCCTATAGTTAGTACAATCATTTAGGTAACATTTAAGACCTGCCCTTTTCCCTGCCCAGGATATTCCCTGAAACAATGTTATGATAATCATGGTCTGGATGTCAGTAACGGCAGGTTTTGGTGTAAACTAATTGCCGTTACGTTATTTCCTGCGCTAAAATTAATGGAGGTGTGAGGATATGCAATGTTAGGTTAATGACTCATTCACATATAATTTGCATATAAGTAAGCCAGTCCATCAAAATGTATCGATGCAATATTTTGCTGGTTAATAAGACGGCAACATAACACTAATCCCCTTTGTGGATATGCGTTACGACTATTGATACGTTAAATAGCGGTAACTTCATGATAAAACCTTTAATACACTTCTGAGAATCTACTCATTTGTGTTCCATTTAAAAACATTTAAAAACAAAACATATGAAATACTTTTTTACATTTTTAAACTTAAAAAGCAAATTCCTACCCTGAACTACAAAATATTTGGAGACTATGGAGGTTATCCATGAAAGTGTGATAGTGCCGATTGGGAACAACCTCATGAAAATTCCCATTGACTTGAATGGGAGTTTCTGCTCAGAAGAACCCACCAGGCACTTTAATATATAGAAATGTAATGTGGCTTGCCAAAGTCTTCCTGACACTAGACTCTCACTACAGTCCTGCTGCTTCTCTCAGCTGTGCTGTAAATCAAGTATTTCAATGATCCAGCTATGAAACACTAGGCATCTTCTTTCTCTTACCTTTCCTGTTTCAGATAAAACTATACAGAGCTTGCTAAAAAGTTTATCTTTGGAGGAGGTTTAGAAGATATCACGCTGAAAGAGAGGGTAATTACTGAGAAGAGTCAACACTGACTAATGCTTTCTTGCAGTGTCGTCCCACAGGAGTCTATTTATACAGTAATCATACCTACAGCACATGTGCAGTTTGTTGTGTAAACACATTACCTATTTTATACACTGGCAGGTTGGAGAAAAAAATGGTTCCAGATGTATTAAAAAAAAATCATATTCCTTTCAAAGGGATTATTTCCTTTTTTTGTGGTGCTGTTTTTCTGCCTCGAAATTGAAAAATTTTTGCCTCAATATATATGGACCCAAGTATTCCTTGGAAGGTACTGTAGAAGAATACAATTACCATTATAGAGAAGGAGCGGCTTAGTGAGTAAAGACTCTAGCACTGAGTTTAAAGCAGGCGAACCTGGTTCAATTTCTGGTGTTGGTTCCTTGTGACATTGGGCAAGTCACTTTATCTCCCTGTGCCTCAGGCACCAAAAACATACATTGTAAGCTCTATGGGGCAGGGACTGTGTCTGCAAAATGTCTCTATAAAGCGCTACGTAAAAACTAGCAGCACTATACAAGAACAAACAATTATTATTATTATTATTATTACCAAATATTGCCATCTCTGTTTTCTTCACCAGGTCCTGTGTAGGGATGTAGAACAACCTATTTAGAGGCATGAAATAATAATTGGCTGAAAAGTTACAGTAGCTTAATCAATTCAAATGAGTTTTAGTTTGATGAAGACGTCTTGGTTTGTATTGTACTAAGCACGTGCACGGCAATGAAAAATACCTGTCTTCCTACAGTATGACAGTGTATCCACTGGTGACGTGCGCACACTCAAGGCAGACAGGTTGGCATGGCAGCTTGGTGGAAATTAAAAGAAATTTGTATTTTCGAGCGGATGCTGTGCTACGTGACATTGTGAGCCAATCACAGTGAGGCCTAGCCTTCTGAAATAATTGTTTGGCCTATAGGCACAAAACGCATGCGCGCACAAGCACTTGCTATAATACAAGCCGTAAGCATTAAGGAACACTGGAAAACGGGAACATTGTTGCAATATTAAAACTTTGTGCGGCTTTATCTCCAAGCATTTTTATGCATATTGCTGCAACGCGCTACTGTTTTAATTATCATTCATCATTTTTATTGAAAATAGCATATTCGATCCCTTAGCAACAACTCTATATGAATTACACTGCTGCTTTAAGAAATTATTTTTGGCATCTGGAAAAATTAATTTATTCGGGTTTTTTTGCACAACCTTCCACATATCTGTGTATATTAAAAATGTCTCTCTACATTAGGCCTTACATCATTTGAATTCATTTTGTATACATTGTTAACTTCTAAGTATGGCTCAGAGATAGTAAATTACAGGCCATGAGATCCAAAACTAAAAGAATGAAGCACTTAAGGGATTTTGGGGTGGAACAGTAATAAAACCGTCTGTCCTAAAACATTAAAATGATTGGTGGCCAAATACTTAATCAACTAAACATAACCATATCATACCAAAAATTCAGAATAAAAAAAATGAGAAGACATTAAAATAAGAGAGGGACCTAACAAATCCTTACTGTAGTGTAGTGGAACAAAAGGTTTACTTATTAAAATGCATCGTTGTTATTCTGGGAAATATGTTAAAAAAAATTAGAGCAAAATCTGATTAAACTTCAAGGGGCAAGAAAACGTTGTATATAAGGCAGCATATTTCATTTTGTATGTTCATCTATATTTGTATTCAATGGCCAATGCTAGGTATTGCTTTACTTAGCTAAGTCAAATTCCATAATTTTGAGTAAATGGCAGTATGTAAAGGGTCAGGTAACCTTATCAAATGTGCAGACTCGTCACACTAGACCTGTGGTTCTCAAACTTTTGCTTTGGACCAATGACCACGAACGATTTTAAGAATAATCAATACATTTGGTGAAGCCACTTAATTTGCATATCTACTGTATATGATATTGGTTGGTCCACAAACCTGGTCTTGCTCAGTGGCCATTGATAAACACTGCACTACACCATATGGTTGCAACTAATCATGTTACTAGACAGATTATGTCAGCGAGACTTTTCAGACGTAATCCTATTTCATCCATGTAACAGTGTTTTAGGTTCTTCTTGGAAACCTTCAGTATTAGATATTTTAGGACAAGCTTTCATGCGTTCTCTCTTCCTCAGGTCTAGCAATACTGTTTTATTAAATATTACTAATACTCATTCACAAAAAGAGTTTAACACATACTGGGGGTCATGCACTAAGCAGTGATAAGTGGGTTTTCTGGGTGCTATGCACAAAGCAGTGATAAGTGCTTTTAAGTGAGATACATGCCTTTATAGCGTGATACTGCCTGCTGTGAGATTCACAAAGCAGTGATAACAGTGCAATATCGTGCTATAATGGCATTTTCCCACTTAAAAGCACTTATCACTGCTTTGTGAATCTCATAGCAGACAGTATCACGCTATAAAGGCATTTATCTCACTTAAAAGCACTTATCACTGCTTAGTGCATGACCCCCACAGTATGTAAAACCCCAAATAACACTCTAGGCAGATGAGGTAGAGAATGAATGGCAGAGGGAATGGTAAATAAATAGACATGGCAATAATTGGATGAAAGGGATAGTGAGAAATGTATTTTCCAGTTGTAAACATCAGAGCATATGCAGCGATATCTTTAAGCCTGGCTGTATATGATGGCTTGTTTTGTATGAGTGGGATGGGAGCTGGAGTTATGGAGGTAACTACATCTGTCTGTTGGTTTCTTGTATACAGGTGTGTGTAGTTTGCCATTCGTCGATGCTACTGTTATATCCAGAAAGTTCACTAAGTTTGCCTATTGATCTATTTTGAGTTTTAATGAAGTATGGAATGAGTTGAAGGACTTGTGAAATGGTTTTAGATTTTCTTCTCCCTCTGTCCATATTATAAATATATCATCAAGACACATGTAATATTTGTAAGGTTTGTAGAGCCATGTGGTTAGGAATCTGAGTTCAAGATTGACCCTAAAAAGATTGGCATATTGCCGTGCCATCCAGGTGCCCATTTCAGTCTCCTTAGCTGTAGGTACATTTCCTTGTTGAAGCTGAAGTACTTGTGTGTGAGGATGTATTCGATCAGTTTTGTATTTACGTCAGTGCTGTATTTCTGATCCAGGGGAGATATTACAAGGAATTTGAAGCATGCCTCGGTGCCATCCGTGAGGGGTATGTTCCTGTAGAGATTCTACAGTACATCTATGGTAACTGGATGGACGGTTTTTGATGTTGTTAAGTTTATTGAGGAAATCTTGTACGAAGCTGCTGATGTTTGTGGCTAGTGGGTTGAGGACCACTTAAGTCTGATGATTGTTCAGGGAGTGTATCCATACCTGTCATAATTGGTCTGCCTGGGTTTCCTGGTTTGTGGATTTTAGGAAGCATGTAGAAGATACCAACTCTTGGGTTGTTAGGCATTAGTTACTCCAATTCTGGTTGCATGTGATTTGGAAATAATTTAATGATAAGATCCCGGTGTTGCTCTGTATATTCCTGGGTCCATTTCTTGTAGTAGATGTTGTCTGTTGCCTTCTTCTATGCATTTATTTGTATCCATAACCACCACTGCACCTCCTTTATCTTCTGGTTTGATGGCGATGTTGTTTCGCAGCTTCTTAATTGGAGATCTCTCCATGGGGGAAAGGATGTACATTATCTTTTTCTCCTGTACAGATGCCAGTCAGGAAACTCGCAACCTGTTCATTTCTAAATATGACCCAGAGATAATAAATATCAGGCCATGGGATCCAAAACTAAAAAAATAAACCACTCAAGGGATTTTGGGGTGAAACAGCAATTAAACCTGCCCATAAAGATTAAAATGAGTTTGCTGTTGTGTTCTGTTGGTGGTGTGAAGTTGGTGTTCTTCTTCTTGTTGTTCACCATCATTATGTGGGTGCTCTCTTTTATGGGGAAATATTCTTTCAGTAGTAGTTTCCTGAAGAATTTTTCGAGATCTGAATATAAATGGATTTGATGCAGTTTGGTGATGGGACAGAATGTTAGTCACTTAGAGATAATTGAAATCTCATGTTTTCACAGCTCATAATCATAAAGGCAGGCTCTGTTCTTCCAGGTTGACAGTTTGAGACCAAACTGAAATTATAGATGTCCTCCAATATTTTTCCCTAAACCACACAGCCATCACCTTACATCCTTAAACTTCATGCAGACACTACTCCTACAGCTCTCCCCATAAGGTCCGTGTGACTCATGCAATGACCTTTCTTGGTACCCAAAGCCCAGGTCTCTTGAGACTACTTTGAACTACAGTACAACTACAGTTTTTTAAGTGTGTATTTGTATGCAGCACACATGCATATTTATAGTATAGTGTCAGTGTTTGTATTATAGACAAACACACATATACAGGTGTAATCTTACACACATTGTATGACATACATACAGTACAAAGAAACACTTGCACACACATGCATGTATATAGTGCTGAGAAAACGTTTGTGAACTGCAATGATAGTGACAGAAATTCCATATTCTTTCCATGATAACCTTCTTGAATCAAAACCAGTCTTTTCTTAAATATCCAATAGGGTTTATATTAACCAATGCCATGTCTTTTGAAACAAAATTATTTATGAATTAGACAAACAATGAGTAATTAAGAGTCAGGGTATATGAAAAAGTATGTGAAACCCTGGATTTATCAACTAAATTAACGTGGATAGAGTCACATGTTAAAATAATTAGGTAGATCTTCAGGTGTGAGTTTGGGAGGCCCCACCCTATATAAAGATCAGAACATTTGTGAGTCTGGTCTTCACCATACAGGTCGGTAGTGTCAGGGTTTTCCTAGACATCCTGCTCCCATCCACAGTTCCTTTGTCTGTCCACCGGGTGTGCTGCTGTTTTATTTCTGCTCTGGGATTTTCTCTGTCTCTCTCCTCTTGGTGCTCCTGTCCTCTGTCCCTGCCTGTCTTTATAGTTTCCTGTTTCCTGTTCTTTGCTTTGTATTTCCTGTCCTGAACGTGTGCCTATAATTGTTCTTGTCCCTTAATAAAGGCCCTTGCTGACACTAGGCTTGTCCCCATCTGTCCTTGCCCTGCTCCTACCTCTGTCACTGTGGATTTCTTGCTGCCAAGCACTGCCTGTGACCCCAACCATGATTATTGCTGTCTGCCCTGGACGCCTGCTTGTAACCCCGACTATGATTATTTCCGCCTGCCCTGGACCAATGCCTATGAACCTGATGCCTCCTTGCCTGCCCCCTGCTGTTCCGGCCACTGAGATACTACCTGCACTTGAAGTATTGACATGTGGAAACATGTCATGCCACGATCAAAATAAATCTCTGAGGACCTCAGAAAAGCAGTTATTGATGCTAATACTGTAAGTATAGAAAGTGTTACAAACCCATTTCTAATGATTTGGGCTTCCAGCAATCCACTGTCAGACAAATGGAGAAAGGTAAAGACCACAGTCGCTCTACCCAGGAGAAGTCATCCTACCAAAATCTCTCCAAGAACAAACCGGCTTTTCATCCAGGAAGTCCCAAAGAACCCCATGAGAGGAGAACGTCATGTCATCTGTCTGTGAAGCTGAAGCGAAAGTGGGTCATGCAGCAAGACAATGAACCTAAACGTACAAGCAGATCTACAAAAGAATGGTTGCAGAAGAAGAAATTCCATGTTTTAGAATGACCTAGTCAAAGTCCAGAGTTAAACCCCATTGAAATGTTGTGGCATGACCAGAAGTGAGCTGTCCATGCAAGGAATCCCTCAAATGTCACTGAGTTGAGGCAGTTCTGTAAGGGGGAATGGGTCAAAAGTCCTCAAAACCGATGTAAGAGACTGAGCAGCAGTTACAGGGAACGCTTATTTGGAGTTATTGCTGCTCAAGGGGGCGCCACAAGGTACTGAATCCAAAGGTTCGCATACTTTTTCACACATGGATTTTGAATGTTTAATCATTTATGGAACTATAAATGTTGAAAAAGTATCATGTTTTTGTGTCATTTGGTTGATTATGTTATCTTTATCTATTAACATACTGCACCGACACACTTTATTCGAGCAAATACCCAGTATGTACCTGGCAGATACCTGGAATGCGCCGCTCCTCACCTCTGACAAGCCCCGTTGTGTTTGCCTTCCCAGCCTGGGTTCATGCCTGGCTGACGGGCGGCTGATCTGTTAAATGATAATGATTAGGATTTAATAGGCTGCAATGCTTCGCGTGTCTACCAGATGGCATAAATTCATGAATTGTAATGCAGTATATATATATATACTGTGCAGTATTACAGCCAGCGGGAATAAAATGCTTCAATCCCTGCTTGGAAAATACCTCAATGCACTCGGGCAGAAAACAGTCACAAACCTCAATACACCCGGGTATACCCGAATTCGTGGGACTAGCCCAGCTCGAATAAAGTGTGTCGCCAGTGTAACAGATTAAGATCTAATAAAATTTTAGATTTGAAATACGTGAAATATGTGAAAATTCTAAGTTCTTCACAAACTTTGTCTCACCATTGTACATTGTTATGAGTGTGTCAGTGTTCTTGTGCTTTCGACTTCCCCTATAAATATATGCAAATAAATCGAAACTTAGGTAAACTACTAGGAGAGAATGACAGACCCATTGGCAAGTAGTGATATTTGATAAGAAGAAAGTAAATGTGATGGTAAATTAAAAATACCATAAATTGCTGGCATGGTCGCTATCAGTCTATTCTACAACTTTCTTTGGGTATGTTCCCCTGCTCTGACTCCTCTGTACTTCTTTTTCTCCGATATGGAGTATGAGTATATCGAGCTGGTTGTCTGTCTCACAGAGGATAATTCCTCCCTTTTTCTTCATGTTCTTGTTGTGATGGTCTCTTTAAAAACAAGAAGAATGAGAAACAGGGACAGGCATTCCTTAAGCTTGTAATGAGGAGTCCTTAGCTTATGTTTTATAACCAGCTCCTCCCATGTGGCCCTTGGGAATAAAGACAATGTTATCCGACATATGACCATCACCATGGTGGTTTTGCAATACAGAACATTTGTTAGAACGAGGGCAAACCTAGGGAGAGACGGGTGAATGATGTTTAGAAACTCTCTGTACTCTAGGTCCTTCATAGGATCTAGATGATTTGTATTGTCTAAATTCCCCAATAGTGGCCCAATACCTAGGGCGAACCTTTTCCCTTCAATAAGAACTATTGGATCGTGTTTGGGTTTCACCTGTGGTTTGATGCCAGTCTCTAACTTTGTTATTGGCATAGCTGTCACTGTCTCTTGCAAACTTGTGTTTTTTCCTTGCAATAAGTTATTTTTCAAATTCAATAAATCTTTTATTGATTCGTTCATCTAATTCCATAAATTCCCTACTCTCAACAAATGGTTTAAGATTATTTTGCACTACTTCAGTGTCAGTTTCCAATTGTTTAAGTTTTTCTACTCTATACAGATGAAACTGCCGGTTCTGGCCCTCTCGCCTTGCAGGGCGTACGGCATCCTCTCCGTAGCCGCGAAATCCAAATTTAATTTCCCATCAGATTAACACATCCGGGGTCTCTGCATTTTAATGGGACTCGCGCTGGGTGAATCCTCCCGGGCTGCACCTGTCTGTAAGAGACGCGCAGTCAGAGATAGACTGAATCAGTCACTCTCCCTGCGCGACTCTAACAGGCGATCGCGCTGCTTTTATTTTAATTACAGAGTATTGTAGCAAGGGGAGCTGAATCGCATTCATTTCAGGTCTGGGGACCCCCTGCTTCCCGAGTTACAGGCCATGTTTAAATTGTACCGCGTCACGGCCCTCATGGCCGGGATATTTAAATAAAGCAGAAGGATACTGGCACCCCATCCCTGGGCCTGTTACTCAAGAAGCGGGGTGTCCCTGGACATGAAATGAATGCGATTCAGCTCTGAAGACCCCCTCCTACAATACTATGTCATCAAAATAAAATAAAAGTAGCTTCAGTACCTTAGTGTCTAGGTAATGTTGTGGTGTGGGAGGGTGGGGTTGTGAGATGGAGGTGTGGGGGAGAGGTGGGGCCTTTGGGGGGAAAGGTGGGGGTGTGGGCATGTGGGGGAAAGGAAGGGGTGTGGAGGGAGAGGTGTGGGTGGTGGTGTATGGGAGGGACAGATGAGGGTATTGGGGGAAAGAAGGGGGTGTGGGAGAAGAAAGGTGGAGGAGAGAGGTAGCGATGTGGGGAGAGAGGTAGTGGAGAGAGGTGGTGTGAGGAGAGGGCGGGGAGTGTGGGGGGAGAGGTGGTGGAGAGAGGTGGGGGTGTGGTGAGAGGTGGCCGAGAGGTGGGGGTGTGGGGAAAGAGGTGGCAGAGAGAGGTGGGGGTGTGGTGAGAGAGGTGGGGTGTGAGGGAGAGAGGTAGGTGTGTGGGAGTGTGGGGGATAGGGGTGGGGGAGAGAGGTGGGGGTGTTGGCGTATGTGGTGGAGAAATGAGGGTGTTGGGGGAAAGGCCGGGTCTGGGAGGAGCGAGGTTGGGGGAGGTGGGGTGTGGGAGGAGAGAGGTGGGGGGAGGTGGGGGTGTGTGAGGAGAGAGGTTGGGGTGTGGGGAAAGGTGGTGGAGAGGGGTGGGGGTGTGGTGAGATAGGTGGCGGAGAGAAGTGGGGGTGTGAGGGAGAAAGGTGGGGTGTAAGGGAAAAAGGTCGGGGTATGGGGCTGTGTGGGAGAGGTGAGATGTGGGGGTGTGTGGGTGTGGGGAGAAGGATGGGATTTGGGGGAGAGGTGAGGTGTTGAGGGGCAGAGTGAGTGGGGAAAGAGGTGGAGGTGTGGGGGAGAGAGGGAGAGGTGGAGGTGTGGGGTGTTGGAGAAAGGCGAGGATGTGGGGGGAGAGGTGGGGTGTTAGGGGGAGAGGTGGGGTGTTAGTGGGAGAGGTGGGGGTGTGGAGGAGAAAGATGGATGTGTGGGGGGAGAGGTGGTGGGGTGTGGTGGAGAGAGGTGGAGGTGTGGAGGGAGAGGTGGGGGAGATGTAGGGGGATGTGGGGGCAGAGGTGGTGGTGTGTGTGTGAGAGAGGTGGATGTGTGGAAGGAGAGATGGGGGAGAGGTGGTGGGGGTGTGGTGGAGAGTGGTGGAGGTGTGGGAGGAGAGGTGGAGGTGTCAGAGGAGAGGAGGAGGTGTGGGAGGAAGAGGTGGGTAGGAGAGAGGTGGGGGTTTGAGGGCACAGGGGGGTGCATGGGGCAGAGGTGGTGGTGTGTGGGGGAGAGGTAGAGGTGTCGGGGAGAGAGGAGGGGTGTGGAGATGACAGACAGGGGTGTGGGGAGAAAAGGTGGGCCCCAGGAAAGCTCTCTCGGCAGCCCTGCCCCTGTGGTCTGGATGATACAGCACAGTCTTATAGATCAGTTACTTGCTGCTTCTTTCTGACCCTTCTGTATATCAATAATATTCAAATTATCATAATAATGAATTATAAATGTAGCCATGCTGTAAAATGGCATACAGTTCTCTCTCATGCTGGCAGTAAACCTGGTAAGTTGCAGGATTGCCAATATCAATCATGGAGGTTTGCCCTCACACCCTGGTGAGGTGTCATATGTATTCAAGGGGAGTGGTAACATGCTCTGAGTCCACCGTTAGTGACATCAGAGATGTGCCTGTTCCTGAGGTATATAAGGCACAGCACTGCCCAAAGTTAGTGAGTGTGTTGTTCTACAGGACTAGGTTCCAGTTGGAAGTTAAGGAGTCCACTAGTGTGCTAACTAGTGGTGCAGTTTATCTCAAGAGCCAGCAGCAGTAAGGCTGGCTGAGCCTGTACTGTGTCCAGGGACCTGGCACAAGGTGGTGATCTCCCTGAGGGGAGAGGTGATCCAACTCCATTGGGAGGGCAGACCTTTTGAAGGGAATGTACATGACAAGATGAGCGGCTGAGCTGCAAGCTGCGAGGGGCAGTCTGCTAAACTGTCAATAAAGATCCCCTGTTTCAAGACAACCCCACTGTGTGAGTGTGAAGTTACTCTCCAGCGGAAGGCACCACCAAGAAGGAGTTCCTCATCAGAACATCTCCTTGCGGACGCAGAGATCCTGATGAGGTGGAGGCGCTGCACTGTATGTAGGTAGGACTCTAGCACACTACCTCAGCTGCCTGTCTGGGTTGACATCCCCACACAACATCAAGCGGGAGACTCAAGAGCTCTGTTGTCAACAGGTGCACCACCAGACACTACCATGTAATGGGGACTGGTTAGACCACAGGGGCCAATGTGAGATTGGGGGGGTTAGCCAGGCCAGAAAATCTGTTGCATAATAATACTATAGTACAGTGAAGTATGCTCTAGTACTAGTGACCATTTTTGATGACAGGTGCATGGACACTATTGGTAATGGTGAAAATGTTAAAGGGGTAGTTAAACCTCAGTGTAATTACAGCAGCGTCCTTAGAAATATTCAATCATCCTTCAAGTAGCTGTCTTGCTTTTTCTATCTTGTGAAAAATTAATATGAATCAGAACTTATCAGGAACACTGGAAGTGAGCCTATCAGCGTCTTATGTCTAGCTGTTTAATTAGAGCACCATAATCATTTTCTCTCCCATCTCCCCTTGCCTTCTCCTCATTCTTCCGCCTTTCTTTTTCACCCCTGCCCTACTTCTACTTTATTTGAAACAAACCTGTAAAGGAAGATACAGCTGAATAAAAAAAAATCCTCTTTCTTTTTTAACATTCTTTTTCTTTGCTTTCTTCTTTCTTCTCCATGTATGCCGTACAAACTGCACAAGTTAGCCTTGCTTTTACTAATCAGATGAGTATTACTGGAAAAAGCCGCATAAAGATGTAGTAAGACTTACTGTCCCCAACGCCGCAGACGAACAAGCAAAGGTCCGCAGCCCTGCAGACAGTGTCTGTCATGACTGCGCTAGGGGAGGTTCCATGCTTCTGAACGGGACCTCCTCCAGCCTTAATCCTTTGGTGCCACGACCACCACAGTCACGGCATCGAAGATGTTAAGTCTTGCTACATCTGTACATGTTAGTTTTAAAGAAATTCAGTAATAAATTACACACATAAAAACAACCCTGTTATATACAACATGTAAAACTTATCAGCTTCTTCCACGTAAATTAATAAGCTTTAAAAGATGACAAAATGACATGTTATATAGTGTAGAGGAGGCGGGGCGATGGGACGGTGAATGGCAGCTTAGTGGCAGAGCTCCAGTCCCACCGGTGCCTATAAATCAGTTTAAAGCAACAACAGCGGGTGTTTATTACCCATTCTCCCACGAAAGTACGTCTAAACGTCTAGAGATGGCAGCGGTCAAAACACTCAGGAAAAAAAACCAGCTGGTCACCACATACTTTAAAAGCAAAGAATCGGCAAAAACAAGCAAAGCAGGGACCCAAGCACCTCCACCATGCTCCGACCCAGAGATGGAGTTAGCAGATGATGACCCTGAATCGGAGGACTTAGAAATCATGCGCCGCAAGGACATGAAAGAATTCTGCACCCACATGAAGAAATTCTTCAAATCTGAGCTGTGGGCATTGCGCAAAGATGTGGACGCATTAGGAGAGAGGACTGATGCCCTAGAGAACAAAGCAGATGAGACAACAGGAGCCTTAACGACTACCCAGTCCCAGATCTTCACATTAACACAGCAAGTTAAAACCCTGGAGGACAAGATTGAAGACGGGGAGAACAGAGACCGGAGATGCAATATTAGATTGCGAGGGGTCCCTGAGACTATCAAAGACCCTGAGGAATTTACAGCAGGCTGGCTGGAACAGTTATTCCCGGACAAGACAGGGGGGGAGTGCCTCATGGATAGATGTCATCGGGCACTGAGAGGAAAGCCCCAAAAAGGAGACCCCCCCCCCCAGAGACATAGTGCTACACTTCCACCACTACCGGGTCAAAGAAGAAACATGCAGAATCTCTAGGGAATCTAAGGTGATGGAATTCAACCAGCTTAAGTTCCAGGTATATCAGGACTTGTCCCCTGCTACCCTAGCTAAAAGGCGTGCACTAGCCCCAGTCACAAGAATTCTAGGAGATAGGGATGTGTGCTACCGTTGGCTGTTCCCCTGCGCTTTAATGGTATTGAAGAATGGGGTAGCTCACACTCTCAAAAGCGTGGACGATAGCGCAGATTTCCTTAAAAGTGTGGGAGTTTCGGAGCATTCTTTAAGCCCTCCCAGACTGACAGCCAAAGATGGCGCCCCAGCTCCCATGTGGAACAGAGTGGGACCCAGCCATGCGGAGATCCGCTCTACGGGGGGGGGGGAGGCTAGCTCTCCATAAAGTGATCCCACGCATTATTAACCCACCAAAGACTTAGCCAATATTACCTGTACTGAGAACCCCCCGTCCGGAACAACATGGATTACCTTCGGATACATATTTAGACACTGGCAATGGACAGCTAATCTACTACCTTACCCACGATCCGCATGTGTTTTTAAAGTGGCGCCCATCTTGCCTGGCTCCTTCCTCGTAGCGGGCGGGAGTTCTTCTGACTTTCGCGGGCTACCCGGATGACGTCACGGAGAACCGCCCACATCTCGCGAGATCGGACATGGACTGTGGAGGCTGCAGCGCCTTCTGGTGACGTCGTGGTGCCTTCCGGTGACATCGCGGCAGTGAGGGAGGGACCAGAGGAGACCCTGAGCAGGAGAAGCCATGCAGCCGGATACGCCGGGAGATCTACAGAGGCAGACACAGGGGACCTGCCCCAGTGGCTGCGGTGTCTCTCCCTTGACGCTGACGGGGCTGCTATGATGCGCCGCAGCCCCATCGGCCATGGAGCGAGCCCTGGATGTGCGGGGGGGATGAGAGATATGGGGGGGAGAAGAGATGAGAGATATGGGAGGGGGGATGAGAGATGGGGAAGAGAGATGGGGGGGCGGGTATGAGAGATATGGGGGGGAGATGAGATGAGAGATATATAGGGGGGGAGATGAGATGAGAGATATGGGAGGGGGAGATGAGAGATATGGAGGGGGGATGAGAGATGGGGGAGTGGGGATGAGAGATGGGGGGGAGATGAGATGAGAGATATGGGGGGGCAGATGAGATGAGAGATATGGGGGGGAGATGAGGTGAGAGATATGGTGGGGATGAGAGATGGGGGGGATGAGAGATGGGGGAAAGAGGAGAGGGTTGGGGGAAAGGGGGGAGAGATGGGGGAAAGGGGGGGAGAGATGGGGGAAAGGGGGAGAGAGATGGGGGAAAGGGGGGGAGAGATAGGGGAAGGGGGGGGGAGATAGGGGAAAGGGGGAGGGATAAGAGATAAGTACGGGGACTCGACTGGAAGAGGGGAAAGGGGGAGGAGAATAGCAGAGGAAGGGAGTTGGGGCAGGGTTAGATGGAGAACACTGCCCATCAGTAAAGCTCCCCACGATTAGCAGCGCTGCCATCCCCCCCCCCCCAGCTGCCTCTCACGCACACACATCAGACCCACAAATAGCTATAGTTCACCTGTAGACTCTATCTACTAGTATATATAATGGGCCGCGGAGATAAGCAATCAAAAGTAACACATTGTCACCATTTTAAAGAGGATATTAGATACCATAACGGACGCGCATAAGTCTAGGGTTAGGTACTTAAGGGTTCATTTACAGGTCAAACATAATCCTCTTCGCTTATGTTCATTGTTCATACTGTTTAGTTTGTTCTGACTGTTTAGTATAGTTAGGTTAGATTGTTACTATCGTTAATACTGTTGTCATCGGAAGACGCTCTTAGACAAAAGGGGACCGTTTACCATTGTTGACTTTATATAGCTCTCGTTATAGTGTCCCGTGACAAGCTGTTCAGTTCACCCGCTGTTGCGATTGCATACGGAACGGCACCGGTGGGAATACCTGTGTCGGCGCGCAGGTGTTCCTCGCTTCGGTCCCTAAAATCAAGGGATCGCAGACAAGACCCAGGAAGGCAGGTCCCAGCGGGAAAAAGATGCTGGAACAGTGGCCCACTCCCTCGGGCGAAAGAGCCGCACTCGGGGGCCCCCCCGAGTCGGGCTTTTGTTTTTCCACGTTGTTTGTGATTTTATACATGTTTTGTTTTTTAGGTTTAATATGAGTTTTTTTCCTTGTGTATTCTCCTATGTAATGTCCGTCCCCCCGACCCTCAGTCGGGATATACCAACTCAGGTGCGACAGAAAGGTCACCATTCAGGGACATATCTTAAACAGGGTAATAATCAACTCGAAGGACGACGACTCTGGTGAGTGGACGAACATTATGCTGCTACTGTATACACACACTAGATGATGGCGCTGACACTAATCTCCCATAATGTCAAGGGCCTTAATCACCCCACCAAAAGAAAGATCGCTTTCTCAGATTATAAAAGAAAACAGGCAGACATATTATTGTTTCAAGAGACGCATTTTAGCAGGACTGATACCCCTAAACTCCTAGACAGAGAGTTCCCTCAGGTCTATCTGTCCTCAGCTTCTGTCAAAAAACGAGGGGTGCTATACTTTTCCAAATCAGACGCCATTTATTCTACAGTCAACTAAACAGGATACAGAGGGCCGATATATAATTGTTACAGGCACAATACGAGGTAAACCGATCACTCTGGCCTGTGTGTATGCCCCCTGCGTGCAGGACGCATCCTTCTTCGATCGCTTCTTTAAGATTTTAAACCACACAGCTAAGGGGAGTGTCCTGCTCGCGGGAGACATCAATATGGTCATGCAACCTCATGTGGACAGATCAGGTGGGACAGGGGCCGATAACAAAAAAGCTGGGATAGCGCTTCGTAGAGGCCTCAAAGCAAATCAATTAACTGATATCTGGAGAGAGTTGAACCCGACAAATAGAGACTATACATTCAACTCCCAAACACATGGTACATACAGCAGAATCGATTACTTTTTTGTCTCATGTCAACTGGTTCCGATGGTCTCCCGGGCCAGAATCCATGATATTTCGTGGTCAGACCACGCACCGATAGAGCTCAGGTGCAACAATATTCAGGCTATTAGACCTGGCACAAACTGGAAACTAAATGAATCAATCCTAAAAATCCCTTCAGTGTGTGCGGATATTGGAAATGAAATAAAACAATTTTTCCAAATTAACTTAGGTTCGATCAGTTCCCACATAGTCTTATGGGAGGCTCATAAGGCAACTTTACGTGGGACACTAATTAATATCACGGCCAAAAGAAAAAAAGAAAGAGATACTAAAATTATCGCGCTCCAATATAAACTACATTCCCTCTCTTTAAAACACAAGAGCAGACCAGAAAAAAACGAGAGTTAATAAACTGAATATGAAAAGACCTGTCCTGGCAGGCGGGTTAGCAGTGCCCTGTCTGTTATAATACTACAAAGCGGCACAATTAAGCCAAATTGTTCAATGGCAATCCAACCCAAATTTGAAATGCTGGGTGGAGCTTGAAAGCGCTGCACATTCCCCATTGGAACTCCGCAGCCTGATTTGGTTGCCCAAAACAGCACAAACATTCGCTGCCACACCGCTCTCCGCAATGACCAACTCGCTATCGATCTGGGAGGCAAATAAGCTGAGACATTCCCTCACGACAAAACATTCCATGATGACCCCCTTGTGGAATAATTCTATGTTCGCTCCGGGCCTGATAGGTAGTAATATTTCAATCTGGAAACAGAAAGGTTATAAACGTATTCGAGACCTGGAGGGTTATAATAGGAAGATCAAAACATTTCGATCATATTAGACTTGAAAAAGATATGCCTCATTCAGAATTCTTTAGATATCTCCAGGTCAGAGCGTTTTACAATAAATTCGCCCCATATCCCCCATTGACATCTTTCGAAAAGCTCTGTCTGGCAGAAACAGACACTACGGGACTCATCTCACAATTATATAGAGATGTAATCCGTTCCGCTGCACGGGAGCCACAAGTACCCTCCTTCCGATCCCAATGGGAGTCTGGTTTAGGTGAGATTCTTGAGGAGGAGGAGGAGTGGAATGCTAGTTATCTAGCAACAGCAAAGAGCTCTATTTTCTCCACTCTCAAGGAGAACGCATATAAAGTCCTCATGAGATGGTATCTCACCCCGCTGAAATTATCTCGGTTTGTGCAGGGTTCCTCCCCGCTGTGCCCAAGACAGTGTAGAGCAACAGCAGACCTGTTACATATGCTGTGGTCTTGCCCGCGGATCTTCCCACTATGGGAAACCATTAGAAATTGGATTCAGAGGATTTTTGACCTCGAAATTCCACCTGACCCATGGCTGTTCCTTTTGAACAGACCATTTACGGGCCTTACCAAAGCAAAGATTGCGAGTGCGAGATTGCAGCATTATGGAAATGCCCTGACATCCCAAATATCCCAAAGATTTGGAACCGAATGTGGTTTATATGCCAGATGGAGAAGTTAACGAGTTTAGTTAACGACACTGGCACCAATTTCCTAAAAGTCTGGACGCCTTGGCTGGCCCAGACGGATATCCCAGGGGTTGAGAAAGAATCGATTTGGCTTTGATAGAAACGAATGCGTTCTCCTTGGGAGGGGCTAACCCTACCCAACATAGGGGGGCAGAACGCGAACCAGTAGCACCCCAGAGTCGTCCAATTAATGCTAAATGGGGTTTGCCGTCCATAAGCGCAGCTCCAATCCCGACCGTGACATGGCAAACACAGAGTGAAGCACCACAGATCTTCGTATCATTTCCCTCCCCTCTCCTCTCCATCCCTCCTCCCCCCTTTTTTTTTTGTGTTGTGTTTTATAATTTATGAATAATGTTTACCAACATTGTCCCAACCCTTATTATTTACACCAGTCACAAAATTGTTCAGCTAATGTACTAACAGGCAGTGAGCCGCCCGACCGATTAGGGCTCGAAAAGTCAGGCGGTCCCACATAACATGTGTTGTAAGATTAATTCTCTCGCAGTCATATTACAAATGATATGCATGTTATGTTGTACTATATATTTGAAAAACTCAATAAAATTTAAGTTATAGTTATAAAGTGTAGAACCAGCACATATGTGCAGAGCCACTGCAAAAGAAGAGGCATAATTGGTAAAGAACGCTAAAGGCATAATTGGTATTGCCATGTAACAAAGAACATTAAGAACAGTAAATCCAGCAAATGACTCATACGATTGCAATACAGAAGGGCAGCCAAAAACCCAAGCCAGGAGTCAGATCTACTAAAATAGAAAGGAATATGTGAAACAGGAAATACTAGAACAAATCACACAAATAAACAATTTGCATAATTATTATACGACAATGTAACAATTGTAATAGTTAAATGAAAATATTTTCTAGTTTTCTTGAGCCACATTTTACTACACAATGTCAAAAGTCATCAAAACAAGCTGATTAAGATCTTCCTGGATGGAGCTGATGACTTAGTAAAGAACTGCAAAGCATGGAGGTTCTGTAAACTGGAGATGAAAGACCACCGGAAAAAGGCAATTGAAACAAATCTACTGTAGTTCAATCCATAAAAAAAAAATTGCATGAAATTAAAGTGCAAGTAATAGGTCATTCTGACAATAGCAAGTGGAAAACAGAAGATTCTCCCATTAGCAATTTTTAATTAGGATTGAAAATCACTGGAAAAGGGAAAAGGATAGAGGCAGGTGGGATATGACCTTTTAAAATTGACTCCACAAGCCCTCAGATCTATTTGTATTCTTTAAGGAATCGTCAAGAGATGTTCACCCAATGGGAGGATTGTGCTGCAGCAACCGTAATTTCTGCATCTGGTGTTTCATCTTCAACATGTGCTTAAGGCAAAATCTTCTTTCCTTTACAATTGTACTACAAGTGTCTTCCAGGAAACTTTCACAGAGACTGTATTTTTTTTTTTAGACATTTATTCATTACCGATGGTGGAATCGTATGTTCTTTCTGGACTATCAAGAAGTTTGGACATACCCAGCAGTCAATGGGACTTGTTACAAATTAGTAACCATACAGTATGTAGCACAGTTATTTCATTTTCTAAGATTTTGTGATATTAGTGTCTCCCCATTAAGTTGGTGCAGTTATAATTTGAGCATAATTCATTTATTGGCATATATATATATATATATATATATATATATATATATATATATATATATATATTACAAAAGAACAAAGATGCGCCTCTGCTAGTGGTTTGCTTATATACAATGGAACTAGCTGGAATAGTTCAACACTGTATAATTTGGTACAATAATAATTCTGTAAAATATCTAACATAAAAATTGAAATGTAAATAAAATGAAATAAAAATAGCAATGAAACCTGTAAACCAAGAGAATAATAAACAATAATACTGCGAATATATGTATCCAAAATAGAAAAAGAGTGTAAAAACCAGTCCTCAGAAAAGTCCAATAGATGGTATTAGTTCTGGTGTAGAGGGTCTCCGGCTGCTCTCAAAGTGGACAATATATATATTGTTGGTCCAATAAAAGGTAAGATACACCTACTCCCTCACCCTCCTTTGTTACTACATGGAAGAAAGGACCAACACAACCCACATTATTATTATTGGCTACATATGTAGCGGGTGTACCCCTAGGGTACTATAACTATGTGTGCTGCTGTCACCTGTGAGGCTAACAAGAGGCCTGAGCCTCTGCCACTGGGAGCCTGGGGTATACTTACACACGGTGCAGCACCTCCACTGATGAGGGATCACATACAGTTGGATAAGAACAGTATTTACTAAGCATCATACAGTAATAATAACCTCATAACATACATATCATTACATCATTCCTCATACGGATACCATTGCATCACTGTCACGGTAGCTTGTGACAGGCTGTAATTTACACCAAAACTATATATAAATATATATATACCTGGGTTTGAACTGGGACGAGACTTAGATATAACAAATTGTATTTATTCCTTAGGATAGGTGAACACAACAGATACTGATGAGGTTCCCTTCTCAACCGAGGGTTTCTACTGCTCAGATGTGGGCTCCGAATTAGTATAGTCTGGGTGTGCACCCCGGATCCCAATAATGACACAGAGTCACATATCAGTTTCCTCAGACTAGTAGTCAGGACTGCCGTCGTGAGTCTCTGCCGCTAGCTCCCCCAAGACGTGGGCGAGGGTCAGTAGAAACCCGCACAAATGGAATTTCCCAGTCACCCATAAAATAGAAAACAGTGTTTAGTACATAAGAAACACAACAGAGGGGATACAAAATGGAGGTCGAGTGGTTCCTTCAGTAGACATATTATATCCTTCACAATCCCCCCTAGAAACCACGAGACAAACATAGAATACCTTATTATAAAAATCTATTGAAACAAAGGATATACTTTCCCTATAACTAGTTACTAAACATAAACACTCTACCTGAGGGTGTTGGTCGGCTGTTCATGAGCTTTTCTCATCCCCGACAACTACTTGCTCGCTAAACTCGAAGACCTACAGAACAGACAAAAGGAGTCCCTACCCTTTCGACAAACACACTAGGGTCTGGGATACTAGTTGGTCACCCCTGTTATTCCAGAGTACTGTAATGGACTGGCCTAATATTCACTTGTTTTTTCAATGGCATATTTTCTAGAACAGTCTTATTATACATAATAGGAATAATACAAAATATTACTATGGCAAGAACAAGCAAAATAACCACTAGAACCACTGCGATTTGGGTCAACCACTGTCTCCATCCTGAGAGCCAGGAGAAATATTGATCCCATGTGTCCGTTATACCGGAATTTCTCTTAAGTTCTTCAGATAAATTTTTACATTTATTAATGGCGTTGGTGACCTTACCATTTGGTCCTGTGTTCCCAGGGATATATGTACAACATGCATCTCCAACCATATGGCAAACTCCTCCTTTTTCTGCCAATAACATATCTAAAGCCATTCTATTTTGGAACGTCATTGTGGAAGTGGGTCCGAACTGGTCGGCTATACCTTGCAAAGCATCCTGGGTATAGTTCACAAATCTCTGTTGATTATAGTAAACATAGTTAATCCAGTCTACATTTTTATTTACTGTAACTATTGGCATAAAAAACGATTCAAATCCTGCTTTTACTTGGTCTCTTGCTTTAAACTCGTCTGGGACCCCCCTTGGGATCCCAATCGCATCAATATATACATGTGGATCTAAGCTTCCTGCGGGAGCTTCGCGCTTGCTAACTTTGATTTCTAACACTGAGACCTCGGGTTGTTCTGTGTCTATAGGGATAATGTGCATTGGCATTAAAATCTTTGTAAGAGCACACTGGCCTGTCCAATTACCTTCAAGTCGTGTTCTTACTTTCAGATCCCCACAAACCCAGTATATATCACCTAACGATTGAACCTGATTTTGTAATTTTGGACCAGACATACTGCTACGACACACTTTATTCGAGCAAATACCCAGTATGTACCTGGCAGATACCTGGAATGCGCCACTCCTCACCTCTGACAAGCCCAGTTGCATTTGCCTTCCCAGCCTGGGTTCATGCCTGGCTGATGGGCGGCTGATCTGTTAAATGATAATGATTAGGATTTAATAGGCTGCAATGCTTCGCGTGTCTACCAGATGGCATAAATTCATGAATTGTAATGCAGTATATATATATATACTGTGCAGTATTGCAGCCAGCGGGAATAAAATGCTTCAATCCCTGCCTGGAAAATAACTCAATGCACTCGGGCAGAAAACAGTCACAAACCTCAATACACCCGGGTATACCCGAATTCGTGGGACTAGCCGAGCTCGAATAAAGTATGTCGCCAGTGTATTGGAAAAACTCCCGCAATACCCCTGAGAGAAATTACCCAAAAATCTGTTACCCTGTAGCGACTCATAGCATGTATAATTCCCTTTGTATACAGTAATCCCTTCCCCTGGTTTCGGGGTTTTTGTAGTAAGTGGATATTTTTGTTTCCACTCTTCACACAGAGAGTAATTGGTACTTGTATTGGTATATATACTAATAAAACATTCCTCTACATTGGTGGGTATATTTAAAGGTACTGTGCCAAGATGGGGCCTAGCTGCAGCACAGACATAGCAGTTACTCTGATTACTCTTTTGTGAGGAATATCTCATCCACTCCAACCATAGGTTGGTGTCGGAAAATCCTGTTTCTAGGGCCATTGTATCTTGAAACGAGGGATTTCCCAATGCAATCATTCCCTTTGTACTTTGGTATTGGTCGCGTTTTGGACTAATCGGGTCTTCCCAGTTACTATGGTTATGCATATCTTGGAGGTAAAAAGGGGTGAGTTGTGGGTTTGATTCATACACCCGTCGATAATAATCGTATTCGCCTACAAAGTACAGGCCTGCATCCCCTTTACTGGGATTTTCAATGGTCAGTATCAAAGGTATACTGTTGTGTACCTGGCCTTTAGCACATATTCCCTTATACTGTAGCGTCATGCGAGTGATCAAAGATTTTCCTTTTTTATCCTTTCGGTTCATTGCTGATTTTGGTTTATATCCCCAGTCAGCACCAGTGTTCCACCCAACAGCACCCCAGTATCCACATTGGTTTCCCCAATAGTCATCTGTTACACAGATATATATATATTCTTGTACTCTGGCTTATTTTGGTAACAGGTCCAAGGTACTGATGTGTCACTACACTGGGCAACATTACAATAATCAAATTTGTATGTGGCTACTTCCGCATTTGAAGAGTTATACCAGAATGTGATTTTCCCAATTTCTTTGGTGATAGCAACCTGATAGGTCAACACAGAGGGAACCAGTAAGACAAACCACAGTATCAGAGCCATTATTCAAACGGGATTAGCTGTCCTCTTGCAGTGAGATGCGTGTATCCAGGTGGCTTTCCCTTGAATCTTTACGGACGTGGGGGTAACTTGGGTCTAACGCGTGCTTCCTCGCGTGTTTCTTTATATAGACCCAATCTCCTGGTTTTATTTCATGGGTTGTGTTATCCGTGTTGGAATCTGGAAGAGAAAATGACACTGCAGAATGGAGGTTAGATAACTCCTCACTTAACTTAATAACATAATGTACTTGTTTATCATGCATCTCGTTAAGACTAGCATATCCCTTCCTACCCTTTGTCCTAACTGTCCTGCCAAATAGTACTTCGAACGGGGATAAACCAGACCTTATCTGTGGGGTAGTCCTTACATGGAACAAAGCTATAGGTAGCAGATCTGGCCAGGGGAGCTGACTTTCTTGGGTCATTTTTAATAGTGCTGTCTTAAGAGTCTGATTCATTCGTTCGACCTTCCCGCTACTTTGGGGGTGATATGGCGTGTGGAGGGCTTGCTTCATGCCCAAGGCCTCTAATATTTCTTTGAATATATTAGCAGTAAAAGCTGGTCCTTGGTCACTTTCAATTATATCAGGGAACCCAAATCTACAACAAAGTTCGGTGATTAATTTTTTAGCAGTTATTTTCGCCGTCATATTAGACACTGGGTAGGCCTCGGGCCATCCAAAACATATCTACCACCACCAGTGCATATTCGTATCGTCCTGATTTTGGCATCTGGATATGATCAATTTGTACTCGCTGGAAAGGGAAATCTGGTTTTACAAGATGTTTTGGAGGCGTAGGTTCAGTTTTTCCTGGATTGCAGGTTTGACAGATAGTACAAGCTTTATTCAGTTCCACCAAAATCTTCCTTATGCCAGGTGCAGAATACAATTTATTTATCACTGCTAATGCTTGGTTATGTCCTCTGTGAGTAGGTCCATGTGACCAGGTGGCGATCACATGATACATATGTCGGGGTACACAAATCCGTTCATCGATTTTCCATAGTCCAGTTTGTTTTTCTTGCACTGCCCCTGCCTTTTTCCAGTTCTCTGTTTCTTCTTTGGGTACTGTTTCTTGTTCTTTCTTCATCTGTTCTTGGTAAGGGTCGATATCATTCATGGGAGAATTTTTCTTGGCACTTCTTGTAATTACTGGTGCAACAACTGTGGCTTCCTGCAACGCTGATGACGGTGGATCTTTTCGAGTCTTGTCTTCTTGAAGGGCAGCTTGCTTGGCTGCTTGGTCCGCAAGGAAATTTCCCTGTGTTTCAGGTGTATTCACCTTTCCATGTGCTTTGATTTTTATTACCGCCACTTCCTTGGGTAGCTGTAGAGAGTCCAATAGTCTTTTTATGGCATCTGCGTGCTTGACCGGTGTTCCACTTGCTGTGATAAATCCACGATTAGCCCAGGTAGTTTCAAAATCATGGTTGGCTCCAAAAGCATAGGCACTGTCTGTGTAAATGTTAATCTTCCGACCTTCTGCGAGGTTGCAGGCTTTTTCGACAGCGATTATCTCCGCTTCTTGTGCTGATATATGGCTGGGGAGAGATTCCGCTTGGATCACTTGATGGACTGTAGTGACGGCGTATCCGGTATGGAAATGGCCATATTCATCAGCAAATCTAGAGC
>NC_134486.1:389299365-389329365 GCF_040206685.1 Ascaphus truei | reverse complement strand
CTGTACCTTTTCCCACACAACATGTCTGTGATTAACTTACTTAACAGAAACATTGTAAGCTTCTTTTTATGAAGCTATAAATGTATCTATATTTCAATCTATGCATTCTTAAAGGAGCAGTCCCCTCGGTAGGGGATGGCGGTATCGCTCTGCAGTTTAAAGGTACTGGTCACCTGGGCCTGTAGGAAGACGCAAGGGATGATGTCACAGCTTCCTATTGGTCCACGTGATGCGGGACATTTAAGCCGCCAATTCGATATCCCCAACTAGCCCAGAGAGAGCTGCTACCGGCACCCCCTTCCGAGGTAAGTATCTCGGGAAGCAAAGGGTCCCCCGGGGAAGCAAAGGGTCCCCCGGAGCAGAAATCAACGCGGCTGCTTGGACTGCTGCTTTACAGCTCCCACTTGCATTTTTAAACTCATTTTTAGCTACTGTAACGTGAGCCAGCAGAAGGCAAAATGTAATGTTTCAACAGAAAACAATGGTGATGGCATTTGGCATGAAACAAATTCAAGCACGATAAGGTATAACAAGAAAGCATACATTGCATACAATAGAGAACTGCTGGTCACGGGTCTCTGACACTGAGCAGAGTTAGGCTCTCATATGCCCACAGGTGCCAGATTTGACCCCTCACATTAACCACATGTAACAACATTGCATTTGCATTTCAAAAACATATTCACACCGGGCAAGCGGTATATGGTTGCAAAATGCTAGAGATAATTACAATGAGTATTTAATTAACCATCCTGACAAAGGGTAACATTTATCCCTGCTAGTGTTACATCCAATCGTCTGGGGAGTCTCCCTGCAATTTTCTTTTTACTGCCTTTGCCCTGATGTTGTTGAAGTCAGTCTCTTCTTGTGTGCGGGTTCAAACCCCATACTGACCAGAATCTGAGAAATGTCCTTAGAATGTAAAGCTATGGCTTGTAGATTTGTATAGAACAGCGCTGAGCAAACTTTTTCAGCTGCGGCCCCCTTTCTGGGAGCCGCAGCATTCGCGCCCCGCCTCCCCCGAAGGCACTGCTTCAAATGACCCCACCGCGTCATTTGACGCGCGTTGCCATGGCGACGCGTCGCCGAAGACCTGGCTGCCAGTAGGTAAGTAAAGTTACAGAGGCCTCATGCCTCCTCCGGCATAAAATTAAATGCCTGGGGGAAAAGCGCGGGGCCTCTGTAACAGCCCGCGCCCCCCCAGCAAATTCTCCCGCCCCCACTGGGGGGCGCCCCCCCCCCTGTTTGCGCACCGCTGGTATAGAATATAGAGGACGGAGTTCTCTTTCCTAGAATCTCACCACAACCTCAAAAGCGATATTAAAGTAATATCCTTCTATTGTCCTGCCATTAAATATATATGTACTGATGAATAATTGTCTTTATATAGAACGAACAATGTACGCGGTGCTTTTAAAATTAAATTGAATTACAATACAATGTAAATTAATGACAAACAATAGGAACAAGTGCAACACGTAAATAACCACGTAAGGCAAAGGGAGACCCTTCACCGCAAAGCTTACAATCTAAGTGGTATGTTGGGAGGCTTATACACGCAGCAGGAGTAAAAGTGCATTATACATATGTAGCCCAGTTCCCCGGGACTACGGATTTCCTGGCCTTTAACAACGTAAGGCAAGTTCCATTAAAAGGTGGGCAGTGTTAGGATTTAGCCAGCTCCCCCTGGGTCCCCCTTGGCTGCCCCACAAACCTCCGCTGCAGCTGGGAAGCTGCGGCTAGTGCGGATGCTGCCGGAGACGGAGGCGGACCCGCCGGTTAGTCAGGGAGGCAGAGAGGTGCAGCCAGCAGTGCAAAAAGTGCTCCGCCATTTTGTGTGCTTTGCGCATGCGTGAGATCTGGCGCATGCCCTATAGGGTCATACTTGCGGCGGCCATTACAAGGACAGGCTCCGCAAGGGAACTACAATTCTCAGCAGCCTCAGGGGCTGCTAGTCAGGTGCAGGAACAGAGCCAATAGAGCTGCAGCAATCCCCTGCTTCCCGGGATTGGTACATTTGGCGCGCCTGGACCACGAGTCAGTTGGAAGGGGAGCAGGAACCTAGTAGGTAGTGTCCAGGGAGCTGTATATATCACATTAGCCTTTGCGTGCCAGAATTTTGCATTATTTATTCCCAGCTCTGGGGCCATGTGATTGCTAGTGTAGCGATTACAAGGTCCCAATCTGCTCCCTAGTAGATATCCACTTTCATCTTGATCATTAACACAGCTCACCGAGAGCTGTCGTCACATCATCTACTGCAGGTACAAACAAGCATGGACAGGGTAAAGTCATGCCACTGCCCCAATGTCATAAAGCAGGGGTGCGCAAACTAGGGGGGCGCAAGATTTTCTAAGGGGGAGCGGCGGTTACAGAGGTCCCACGCTCTTCTCCAAGGCATTTAAATGCCGGGGGAGGCGTGAGGCCTCTGTAACTTCTCTTACCTGCTTTCAGCTGGCTCTTCGGTGACGCATCGCCACGGCAACGCACGGCAAATAACGCTGCTGGGTAACGTGACGTGATGTCACTTGACCCCAGGTGCTTGGATAGGGGGGGGCGCAAGTGCTTGGGCTGCCAGGCAGGGGGGCGCAGCTCAGAAACTTTGCGCACCCCTGTCATAAGGCACTCAACTAGTTCTAAATGGTGAGAGTTAATGTCATTACATTTATTGGAATGACATTTGTGTGCTTTGATGGTGTGGAATCAGACCTTGCTTTTCTGTGCTGAGTACAATGATGGAATTTGTCCAAAACTGGTAATATCTGAACGGCTCTCTTGCACTCGTTAGACTCTGAAGTTAAAAGGCTTCCAGGAAGGCTCCACAACCTATATATTAAACGTATAAATAATATTCATACAATTCTGAAGTCTACTGCTGATATCTAAGAATAATTAAGTGTAAGAAGCACACCAATGAATGCCAGAAGGCAGAAGCTAAGTCATTTCATCCATCATGCCATAAAGGGCTTAAGGTAGACCACTTGCAATGTGTTGCTCAATGCATTGTTTATGAAATGGGTGAAATGAATTATTTACTTTGGTGGTCTCAGAAAAAAAATAGTAATAAGGAGAATATTAACTGGAAAAGAAAAGATTTATAATGTTTACCGACCCGCGAGAGTTACTGTACAGTAACTTGCTCACAAGGGCAATGTGCCTAAACAAACTTCCATCCAATCAGGAGATAGGTCTCCCTCACTAAGCTTTTGGAATATTGCACATAAGGGTAGATTCATCCAGTGTTGGTACGTATTGGCGCATCCAATCAGGCGCCGACTCTCATTCAGGTCAATGTGAGTTAAAGGGAGGATCGGCTGCGCTGATTTAACTGCCCAATAATGTTTCATATGTATGCTATTGATGCATTCAGAAAGTGTGTATAACACATGGGGTTTCTTGTGCTCCTATTCTGCTGGAATCCCTGCAATCTAGGTAAAGTAAAAAATATATATTTATATAGATTTTTAACCTGCTTGAAAGGATCTGGTCCTGAAAGCTTACACTTTTTGGCCACGAGTTAGCCATTAAAGGTATCCCTTCTACCCTACTTTTGTTTGTCTATTCTACTGGCTAACACAATCCTCTAGTTGTATGATAATTATGTTATATACAGTATTACCTCGATTTTAAGACACACCTTTTTTTTCACATTTTAACATTTCTGAAATTGGGGTCTGTTTTACACTCGATATCAAAAGAAACTTGCCAGCCACTCGGAAGAGGAGTAAGTTGTGACGTAGTTGGCCATTTGAACTGAAGTACATGTAAGAATTTTATGTTGTTATAATGCTCCTGATAATTTTCCTTCTTCCAGTAAGAGGTGAAGGACATAGCCCTGCTCCTCCCCAATCTGGAATAGCAGCTTTCTACATGCTGGCAAACATTTGAAAAACGGGTATGTGAAACGGAATGGTTCCTGCACCAATATGGCCGCCAATGTGAGTCAACTGAGGATCACGTGATCATCAAGGAATGACGTTCGCAGAACGTGATGCTGCCAACCCTAGCGCGCCGCCTGTAGTGCTGAGCAGGAGGTAGCTGGTGCGCTATGACAGGCTGAAGGTGCCTTCATTTAAGTTGTCATTGTAATTGCACATTTAATGTAGTGTTTCTTTTTCCCCCGAAAAGCTGTTATTAAATCAATGCTGCATCTTACAATGGATGGTGTATTAAAATCGAGGAAATACGGTATTTTCATGGCCCTTTGTACCACTTTGTGGAATATGTTGGCATTTTATAAATAAACAAAAACTAGATCCCCGCTCGGAGGTGTTGAATAATGACGTTATGTACTCATTTATAGCAACATCTGAAGGGTTAAGAAATAACCATAAATCAAACCTTACATGCAACTAAAAACGTTGAATCCCTGCTATAGGAATGTTTAATATGCAAGTGAAATAAATACATTATATATATTTTTTAAAAGCCTTTATCTTTCCAAAAAGGAGACAGAAATTACTACGTTTTATTTCCCAGGGGAAATATTCCACTTTCACGAAGAAAATTACAGTGACCACAAATTACTCTTAACAATTCCAAGGCTTCTTCATATGACCACTTGAAAATGAAATCTCTTTAAGATTACAAATATAACTTTTTTTTTTTTTTTTTTTTTTGCAAGCTCTGTTATTACGTACCGTGAATGGGGAGAGCGGGCCAACCTTGTGGCCATAGCGCCGCATGGCCTCTCTGATGTGGCTGGTCTGGATGGCATCGCTATTTGACTCTGTCCCACTGGCTGCCGCGCTCTGCAACAGCAAAGCACACAGGCTGTTACTAAATCAAAAACACACAACCGGCCTGCAGTGCATGAAACTGTGAAACTAAAGACCTTCTCTAATGTCATGGCTTTTTCTTTCTTTGTCTGGGGACACACAGTGTTGCTTCCACATACTCCATCAAATAATATACCATTACCAAATCAAAAAAGACTTTTACATGACCTCTACTTAACAAGCTTACAGAATGCTAGAGTTACGCATTAAATCTTTCACTTTGTGCTGTAAAACTGGAATACACTAAGGCAAGGGTGCACAACTCCAGTCCTCAATCACCCCCCCCCCCCAACAGGTCAGGTTTTCAGGATATTCCTGCTTTGGCACAGGTGGCTCAATCAATCCCTGCTTCAGGGCAGGTGGCTCAATCAGAGGCTCTGTCTTCGACTGAGCCTCTGATTGAGAAACCTGTGCTGAAGCTGATATATCCTGAAAACCGGACCTGTTGGGGTGGTGGTTGGGGGAGGGAGGCTTAAGGACTGGAGTTGAGCCCCCTGCCCCAAGTACCACTATAGGTCATTGTTTTGCATGGCAATAAGAAATGCTGAGAACTGTAATTGTACCACTGAACTGTGAGAAAAGCATTTATTTTGCTTATTTTTTTAGAGATGATAATTAAGTGCACATAAGTATTGCAGACAACATCCTTGACATGTCATAGACTTCAAAAGCATTATTTGGAAGAAACCCTTCCTGAACATCAACATGCTAAAGTAAAGCTGCATCACCAATGTTATGCTGCTTGTGCATATCTGTCAACTAATCACGCATTTTCCATACAGTGTGACCCAGTACTGGCTGTAAGGCCCGACAATTTGAGCATATGCAATATTGCTTTACCAGATATGAAGAACAGAACTGCAAATGCCTGGATGCTACAGGCTGGAAGTTTTGGACTAAAAATCCTAACTGGATTTAAAAAAATCCTAAAAACAGTAAAAAGCTAAATTGTGTTACTCTAGTAAAGGAAATCCACAGGTGTGTTGGTACATCTCCCTCACTATGTTGTATTGGACTAATATGGTTTAGGCCTATCTTTTTACCAGCAGCAAACTTCTATAGGGAGGAGCGCGGTAATTATGTACAGTTTCTCACAAATATTAGGCAATCCTTTTCCTTGCTGCACACTCTTTAATAACTATGATACTGGCTTTGGCCAGTTTTTATTTGCACTACTCACATAAGCATATGCTTTATTTAACCCCTTCAGGGCTTTGTCACATTTTATCACTAGTCATGGGACAATTATTACATATATTTTAGTGTAGGTACCTGCAATACGGGTTGCCTTGACGTGGCCTGCAGGCTTATAAATGCTTTGGCCAAAGGGTTTAACAAAATTACCCTTTTTCATAAGATCATTATTTTATTTTAGCCTAATTGGCAGGAGCGCAGGAATCGTTCTTTTTGTTTTAAAAATATGTTCACTGACAATTTTGCATTTTTGTCTTAAATTCTGTGAAATGTCTCCAATTTCACAGACTTTCACCACAATTTTGCTAAAAGGGGTATATATATATATATATACAGCTAAACCCCGTTATAACGCGCCTCGCTATACCGCGATTCAGTTATAACGCGGTTTTCCCGTGGCTTCCGTTTTTAAATTATTTTTTTTTTTTTTTTGCACACTGCACACACTGCACACACACTGCTCATTGCACACACTGACACACTGCACACACACTGCTCACACACTGCTCATTGCTCACACTGACACACTGCTCATTGCTCACACTGCACACACTGACACTGCTCATTGCTCACACTGCACACACTGACACACTGTCATTGCTCACACTGCACACACTGACACACTGCTCATTGCACACACTGCACACTGCACACACTGACACACACTGCACATTGCTCACACTGCACACTGCACACACACTGCTCATTGCTCACACTGCACACACTGCTCATTGCTCACACTGCACACTCACTGCTCACACTGCACACACTGCTCATTGCTCACACTGCTCACACTGACACACACTGCTCACACTGCTCATTGCTCACACTGCTCATTGCTCACACTGCACACACACTGTTCACACTGACACACACTGCACACACTCACTGCACACAGCCCTCACAATACACTCACATGTCAGCAGCCCCCCCCTCACATGTCAGCAGCCCCCCCCTCACATGTCAGCAGCCCCCCCCCCCTCACATGTCAGCAGCCCACCCCCCCCCTCACATGTCAGCAGCCCACCCCCCCCCCTCACATGTCAGCAGCCCACCCCCCCCCCTCACATGTCAGCAGCCCACCCCCCCCTCACATGTCAGCAGCCCACCCCCCCCCCTCACATGTCAGCAGCCCACCCCCCCCCCTCACATGTCAGCAGAACTCACATGTCAGCAGCCCAACCCCCCCCCCCTCCCTCTTGCAGCAGCAGCAGCAGCAGATCTGGCTGGGAGGACACAGACACACGTTGCCACGCACCGCAAAACCAGGAGGCTGGGAGGAAGAGGGAGGGGGGCTGAGAGGGAGGGGGGCTGAGAGGGAGGGGGGCTGAGAGGGAGGGGGGCTGGGAGGGAGAGGGAGGGGGGCAGGTCTCTGTTTTGGGGTCACCCCTGTGCCCTGGCTGGGAGTGAGGGGGGCAGGTCTCTATGGGGGATCCCCCCTCCCTGTGAGGGTCAGATGAGGCTGGACAGAGGCAGCCCCGTCCACTCCCAGAATGCTTTGCTTCTAGCAGCATCTGGCTCCGGTCCCAGCTTTCCTCCTGGGGGCTCCGTCTCCATTTTGCAGCCTCTGCAGCGTTGTACTTGTGACCATGAGTACAACGTGCGGCTGACATGTAACCCACCCTCCTGCACCCAGAGAGGGGCACTGCCCTGCGGGGGCATACCTCGGGGGTGGGGGGGAGGGGGGGGAGGGGGGAGTTGAGATGGAGGGAGGGGGCTGAGAGGGAGAGGGAGGAGGGATGAATCGCCGCCATTTTTTTAAAACTTTTTTTTAATTTATTTATTTAATTAACGCCCTCCCTCCCGATCAGGCGCGCGGCGGCCATTTTTTAAAAAAAAATATAGCGCGACCCCGTTACTAACGCGGTGGTCTCGGGGTGGACCCCGAGGACCGCGTTATAACGGGGTTTAGCTGTATATATATATAGCTACAGTATGTGAACTAGCACATTGACTTTCAAAGCTTGCAATTTTTGTGTGGGGAAAAAAAACACAGCAAACTTTGCCTGATTGGCAAACTCAAGCATAAAATGGGCCCGCCTCGTCATCACCTCTCACCTGATGTAGGGACAAGGTTAGGCCATGAAAACCTGTCAATGGAAAATGTTTTTGTTTGTATAAAAGGTATTACAAATGTAAGTGTTGATATACTGTATTTCCTTTTATAGTGGGGACTAATATTATTTATTTATTTATTTATAAAATATTTTACCAGGAAGTAATACATTGAGAGTTACCTCTCGTTTTCAAGTATGTCCTGGGCACAGAGTAAAACAAAATAATACATGGTTACAAATACAGTTACATAAATGAACAAGGTATACATTATATACAAGACATTGCATGCACAGTTAAAGAAAATATATAATATGGCAACAATGTCATCTTGTCTCACGTTGGAATATTTTCCTATCCTGGTCCATATTCCATTTATCATTTATTTAGGCAAAGTAATTGTTAGAACATGATATAGACAGAACACTTTTGAAAGAAATGTATTTTTACTTTACACATTTTTCATGTTTTCTTTACCAGGGAGAATATTGACTTTCAGTATATAGTTCATGATATAGAAGGGCAAGCTGAACAAGCTCCTCACCCCTACCACATGCAGCACTTATCATCTGAGATCAGACTCCAAAAGACTGTTCATGGTCCCATGGTTCAACAAAGTATCCGGCCACTCCTCCGTCTCTTACCATGCACCTCAAAACTAGAACAGTCTACTGGAGACCCTGCAGGGCGACCGGGTTGCCGGAGCTCCGCAGCGTACCCAGCAAGCGGGGGACGCCATCTTGAATGCTCGCCCATGCGCAATTACAGGTGGCTCCGTACGGGACAACATGTCCCAGCAATCCCAGGGGCTGCTTACCACGTGGGGACTACAGCCAAAAAACTCCCGTAGTAACGGCAGAGAATGGATACAGTTTGGCGCAAGTGAGGGACCACGCCAGTTGGGAGCAGTACGCCAAGGGAAGAGGTAGGGTCCCAGGTGCCATTAGCCCTGGGACTAGGCCGGACTTCACCTGCAGACCCTAGCTAGTCCCCGATCCACAGTAGAGACAGTGTGTATAGGGAAAGCCCCTCCAGATAGGGGCGCTCCCTTTAGCACTTTAGTGTAAGAGCGCTGCATCAGTGACCGGACGGCCACACCGTGAGCTGTGGCCTGCTGTCTGGGACCAGAACACAAGCCCCTCAGACTTTAAGGGAAACCCTCCAGCTGGAGTTCCCTCAAGAGGCGGACGCCTCCGGCAAGGATCAACCCTGCATTGTGGCATCACAGTGCGGTTCTGTGTTTCCACCATTTCCAAGTTGGCCTAGTCCGGCCTGAGACCAGGAAGGTACCCACGTGAACCAAGAACTCACACAGGGGTAGCGCTACTCCACATACACTTTGGGTGGGCCTTGCTCTGTGGAGACCAGGGTGATTAGGTGCCCAGGGCACCCTCAGCACTTTGGGGGGGTTCCACCGAGGTGGTGTATATTGTGTGGGTACTGTATTGTGGGGGCCTTGTATGGTCATTGTTTTATTTAGTTATATGTGTCGGTAAATATAAGTTAGTTATACCCGTGTGTGTATCATTCACTGACTGTATTGGTTCCTGTGAGGGGTTATCCTGGCGTGCTAGGATCCCTCCCAGTGGAGGCGCTGTATCTAGGAAGAACGCGATCACCCCAGGCTCCCAGTGGCGGAGAATTAGGCCTCCTGTACGCCAGAGCCAGGGAAATTCAGCACATGTAGTTCCCAAGTTCATAAGGAAAGGGGGCTACATATAATGTATAACCCTGTTAATTTAATGTAACCATGTATTTGTCATCATAACTCTGTGCCAAATTCATACTTGAAAACGAGAGGTAACTCTCAATGTATTACTTCCTGGTAAAACATTTTATAAATAAATAATATTGACTAGAGATATGCAACCTATTCGCAGACATTAGACTTCGCCGCAAATATGACGTCAATTCGCAGGCAGGAATATTCGCGGTTCAATCTCCAATCGGGCACTTTTGCCTCCTTTAAAATAAAAATATTCACCTGCGTGAAGTAGTTGTGCATTGCGCCTCCGCAAAAGATGCAAATATCTACATTTAGGGCCATTGGTCGGAACATTCACAGTAGACTATAACAAAACGAATAGAATATTTGTTTTAACATTCGCAGGTCAAATGTTATGACATTCGGGGGGAAAAAACAAAGGGTGAAGCGAACAAGGCTGCGGGTTTAGGAACATTTGCCAGAATATTTCCATGCTAAACTCAAGGTCGAATATTGGACCGCAGATCAAACCTTGTAAAAAAAAAAAAAAAAAAACCTGCCCCGAAGAATTTGCCGATCAAATTTTTGACGCATTCACTAATCTCTATTATTAACTTCGTATATTGGTAGATTTGGTAGCCCAATTATATGCAGAATTAGCCCGCAGTAGTTTGAGATCTACATGAGACACATTTAAAACAATTTTTATTTGTGCAAATTTTCTAGCTCATCCACAACACAAAGTAAAGGTGTAAGAGGCCTACATTGTGCTCACACAATACAGCTGTCAGACAAATAGTAAATATATTACTACACTGTTATAAAATGCAAATTATTGAACATACAATGAGGTACCTCATTGTATGGGCAAATCTTTGCATTTTATAATAGTATAGTAATATATTTATAATATGTATGGTGTTAGTATAACTTTATATGAGTATTTTTGTGTTTATATTCTGTATGATTGTTCGCTGTCAGACTAGTATTTTTCTGATAGCTGCATTGTGTGAGCACTGATTTGGATCGCAATATAAATATAGCATACGACCCCATCGAGCTATATCACTGAGGAAGCTGTAATGCGAAACGCGTTTGATGAATCTTGAACACTGCAAGCCACCGTCATCCGCAAAGGCAGCTACTGCCCAATCAGCCACACACCCCGACAGACGTCTGTGCGCATGCGCAAACCGAGTCTGGGGAAGGACAACATCGGAAGGCTCCATTCAGACTGTGCACGAGCCAGGGCACCACTGCCAAACACAGAATGAAGGGGTTAAAGAGCGGCTGAGACAGACACCACACAGACTCCGCACGGTCAAAAGTGGAGTGACAGATGTGGGAAGGCTGAACCGGAGTCGATAAAGACTATACTGGAAAGCGTTTCACAAATTCCCATGTGAACTAGCTGTTTGTGAGTGCATCTTGTTTTAATCTATTGTTATTAAACTTAACTATGCTATGTCCTTTTTTCTCTCTACTTTTTTAAGACACCTTCACTGGATGATGTAAAGTGTATGCACCATTATGCTCCAGTATGATCTAATCGCATGTAAGTGTGTGATTTTTTTTTATATATAGTAAGTGGTATATTCTAGCCATACCTTTATTATACCATTGTTCTCTGTTTCCTTTTTTTTTTTCTTGTTCCCTCTCCTACACAAGTCTGCGACTTTAAGTAAATTTAATTTATATATATATTTATTTATATTTTTCCCCCCGTTTTTTATTGTATTTGTATTTATTGTTTTAGTCAGAGTTGGGTCCTGGTTATCTGGTTGGCGCTACTTCCCTTTTCTTTGTAATAGGTAAAAGAGACAGGAAAAAGAATGGACGATCTGGATAAGCAGTTTCCTGTTCTTGTTAAGTGGGCAGAAGAAAGAATGTTGAATGCTGTGCTGATGTTATTGCCGCTCTCTCGCAGGTGAAATAGCACGTTAGACTTCTCCCACTTGTTCATGGTGTACGTTCCGCAGCAACGCGCCAGCTACATCTGCATATAAAAACCTGTCATTCTACATATTGTATTCACCTGGGTGGGCTGCAAGTTGCCTGTAGGATGTGTCTAAACTTGGCTGCAGATGGGTAATGGTTTCATTATAAATAGCATTTTGTTACAATGTATAAATTATGTTATCAATGCATTGATCTACACCAGGGGGGCTCAACTGCAGTCCTCAAGCTCCCCCCCCCCCCAAACAGGTCAGGTTATCAAGATATCCCAGCTTCAGCATAGCTGGCTCAATCAGAGGTTCAGTCAAAGACTGATGAGCCTCTGATCGAGCCACCTGTGCTGAAGCAGGGACTGATTGAGCCACCTGTGCTGAAGCAGGGATATCCTGAAATCCTAACCTATTGGGGGGCTTGAGGCTGGAGGACTGGAGTTGAGCACCCCTGCGCTACAATATGTGTGTTGTTGCTGTGGAATCATTTATAACATTTAGAGGTGTGATTTTTTTGGGCCGAAGCTCGCTAATGAGGTGAAATTTGCCATTTTTATTTCATGAAACATTTTTTTTTTTAAACATGGCCAAGCATTAAGAATCAATCTGTGAGGTCACATGGGCCTTTATATACAGGTGGTCCTCGTTAGCCAACGTTTCACTTTACAATGAATGGCATATCCAACGCTTTACAATGCAACCCTATGGGCCGTTTTTCGACGCCTGAATGCGTTATCCGACGCTCACCGCCACTGATTAACACGGGACTCACTTTACAACGGTTTCCCTATCCAACGCTACTTCCAGAACGGAACGGATCTGTTGGATAACCAAGGGACTGCCTGTACTGGCATTTTTGCCCAATATTGTCTAAATTCTGGCAAAATTGGCTAAAACGTAGCAGTGTGAACTTCTGCGAAAATGTTGCCAATTTAAATGCGACAACATCCGCCCACCCCTACATGTAATGCAACAAACGTTCCCCCACGAGTGGTGGTCTGGGCGAGAATATCCACAGCTACTGAAAATTCTGCACTAAATCAGTTACATTCCTTGTTCTTCTGCAACTGCAAGAATGATGTCCCCATAAAATCATTTCGAATGCCAAATCTTTGCCAACAGAAATAATTAGCAAACACTAACTCTTGCAGAGTGAGACAAGTATAGTTGCAATTAATCTCTTATAAACTGCCCAAATAAAGACTCCAAATATAAAAATAACACCCCATTGATGTTTACACTGCAATTTGCATAAACCACTGTGTAGAAAATGTTCGATTTAATTTTTGTTTCATACAGTATATTCTTGTTAGACCACCGCTGGCGATGCTAGCTTTGCGGTTACATGTCCTTTGATGACTGTTCTACGGACTCCTGGTATAGCCTAATTTGCAAACATATTTTTCCTCTATTAAAATACCATTTTTCCTTGATTTCCATTTTTTTGTCATTGAATTACTCCGTCTGTTTTAAAATTCATGGAAAAAGAAAGGCGTTTACTTTAAAGAGTGTCATTATTGAAGATGGATGAAAGCACATCCTTGAAGAGCCATCCAACACGAGGGTAGCGGTGGTAAAATTGATTAGGAATTTCCACTTACTGTATTTATAGTTCTGCCACGGTGCAAAAATGTCCTATTTAGAAAACGAGCATCCGATATATACTTATTATTACATTTTTAAAGGTTTGAATTCCCTTCAGTTTAAAAAAAAAAAAAAAAAAACACCCCATTTAATTCAGCTGTTTTTCATTCATTCTGACAATGATATCGTGAAACCAAATTAACGGTGATCTGCTTGTTATATGTGATGCCCACGTTAGGCTTATTAAGCTTCTGAGTGTGATATGTACTACAATTAAACTACGTTAGATTGCAAGCTCTTCGGGGCAGAGTATCCCTTTGCCTTATGTTGTCATTGACCGGTTATTACACTTAATCATTGCTTGTAATGTATTGACTCTGTAGTGTAGTTTTGTGCAGAGCTGCGTACTTTGTCGATGCTAAATAAATAAAATTATACAATACATATGTAGCCCCTGTAAGTAAGAGCGGGCTACTTATCCTTCTCCTACTGTAGTAAGCCCTGGTAAGGGCAGGCGCGAGTAGTAACCATGGGTTTTCCCCCCTCACCAAGCACTGCCTGGAGTGATAGAGGTAGGCCCCTGACTCTGTAGCAGGCCTGAGACAGAGGGGAGGTTCTGCTGACATCACAAGTGGCAGGGCTGGATCTATTTAGTGGACTGTCCTGTGTGTCTGTGTCAGTCTGTGGATGTGAGTTCTGGAAGGAGTTAGTGTTGGAGTTGGAGTGTCTGGCTGGTGTGTCAGAATCTGGAGAGGAGAGTGGCAGTCCTGTATGGTGAAAGGGAGAAGCCATGCTGGGAGTGCTTGGAAGAGATACTCAGAGCCCCTTTGAGTAGAGCGGACAGAACTATAGAGGTGGACCAATGCCCCTCACCCTGTTCAGGGGGTGAGGGGAAAGACATCTAGCCTCACCCATAGGACCTACCCTTGGGTGGAGGCAGGGGTATTGCAGCCCCAACCAGGCCATCCTGCAGGGTACATTCCTGGAGGATAAGGAGTGGAGGAAAAGACCCTGTTGTGTTCATACATTTGGAGTTACTGCTGCCAATGAACTGCTGCTGTGTGTTTTCTAAGAGACAATAAAGACACTGCTGTTTTACACAAAGAGACTGTGTGTGAGAGCTGGATCATTCACCCTGGGACCAGGGTTTTCTCTATAAGGGTCCTATCCCACTTCCCTGGGACTTATGGAGATGGAGGTGCTGCACCACCGTTGCTAAAGAATGGATGCAAATACCCCAGAAGCCTGGCCCTGTTATTCCCCATACCACCACGGGAGACTCAGGCCCTCCTGTTCCAAGCAGGTATGCACCACCAATTACATGTAGCAGCCCTCAATACACCTTAGAGGCACGATCTGTGTCTGGGGGGGACATGGGCTACATTTGGAGGCGAGCTGCTGAGATCCAGAACAGGACAGGCTTTCAGCAAGGCAGAGCGGGAAGAGTGAAGTGCACCTTCCGTGCAAGTACTGAAGAGAGTAGGGCATGTCATACCAGGGGTAGTCAGGGGAGCGTGGATTCCCGCACAGTACGCCCTGGGTGCCCTAAGAGGGTGATGTAAGATGGGTGTATGGCTATTGCTGTCCTAGTCCCTTGAGGCAGGTAGTGTGAGGCAACTGGGGGGGTTAGCCTGTTAACTTGTCCAGGGACCATGGCCCAGGGCCCGCACTATGAGTGGCCAAAAGTAGGAGACGCCCGTACTTAGGGAGATGCCCGGTACACTAGCCAGCACCCACATAAAACACACCCCAGAGTACTTGTAGGAACCGTCAGCGAGTGCGGTGCACAGAGAAGGAGTTCTGCCTAGCCTGGGGTATGCCACATCATACTAGTGGGTAAAGCACAGAAAGAAAGTATGGAGAGAGCGTTTACTGAGCAGTTGGAGTATAGTCAGTGTCTAGGAACGAGTTTTGCACTAGACACTGAGAATAGCAGTGATATACATTTGGTGGGCTCATCAAAGATGGCGACCGTCACTACATGTGCTCCGCGGAGCAAGAAAGAGTCCAAAATGGCGACAGCAGCGCCATCCACAGCCCAGCAGTTAGCAGCCGAGTTAAAATGGCGATTCCCGCCAATCCTGGAGCGCGCACGTGAATCGTGCAAAGAGACTGTGAGAGAAATGTGGAGGGAGATGTGCAGGAGTTTGGCGCCAAACCCAGATCCCCTGCAAAAGGAGCGGAGCGGCGCGAAAGCCCACCCACCTGTGCTGTGACTGGCCAACAGACAAGGCCACGTCACACTGAAAGAAGGAGTGCCCCCCCTCTTGTATCCACCAGAGGGAGGGGGCACAAGGAGAGCCAATCAGGAGCGTCCTCCCCAGCGAAGGGAGGGACAGGAAGTGAGAGCGCGGAACTTCACTTCTGTCTGACATTCGAAGAGCAAGGAGCTGAAACATTGAACTGTTCCACCCCATAACTAACTATAACTGAGCACCACAATCTTCCAACTCCCAGGAGGCTTCCTGGTGGTGGAGATCGAGGGCCGAGAGTACCTCCGGTGCCTGTGCGTCCACTGCAGGACACCCGAAACGGTAGCAAGCACCAAAGCACGATGCCCTCAATGCGGCACGTTCTACCTGTGGCCTACCGAGCCATGGCCAATGATAAAGACCCCTCGGGGTGCCTCTCTGGGAACACTAACGGAGGTGGCGGAGACGACCGACGAGGCTGCCCTAGCGGGGATAAGTCAATAAAATACCCCAAGTATTCCAAGGACTTACAGGAGTGGGAGTTAAGCGATGAGGGATCTGATGGGGAGATACCGTATGCAAATGTAATTCGTATACCTAACGCTGTACCATTTTCTCCTGTATCTAGAGGGAGGGTCCGAGAGTCCCATACTACTGCTGAGGTTGGGACTGCAAGCACGGTGGTTTCCAAAATGAACCCTACTAGGTACTTCAACGCCAAAGGGAACACTAACGGAGGTGGCGGAGACGACCGACGAGGCTGCCCTAGTTCCCTGCACCCCTGCTGATATGGGAACCAAGGCCCAGCCAAATACAGAGCCGAGCAGAGATCCGGTGGAGAAGAGCGCGACCGCAGTGGAGGTACCAGAGCGGGCCCGTTTCGTACCACTATCCACTGGCGGGGCCGCAAAAAGACCCAGGTGACTCCCTTGCGGAAGATCCGATCAAGTCGTCTTCGGAGTAAGAAGATGGCGTCTCATCGGTGGCGATGCGCCTACCGGCGAACCACCCCAGCTGTAACAAAGATGGCAGTCCACTTACCGGAGAGAGGGAGCAGACGAGTCCGGACACCTCCCGACGGCGAGCGCTGGTGCGGCCTGAGGCCCGTAGAAGTCCCACGGCCGTGGTAACTCCCAGTGCGGCTGAGACGGCGTCCGAGACAGCTTCGGAGGAACCAGATGTCGTCCCCCGGCAGCGGAGCGGTAAGGAGACTCCACCACCCCCTTACTCCCGCCAGGCGACGACGGGCCCTGCAGAGAACGAAAGGGAGAGGCTTGCGGCCTACCTGACCGTCCGCGGACCGGATGACCCACCACCGCCCCTTCCGGTCTTTGACGCACTTCCGGTGCGTGACCACGGAGCGGATGGAGATTCCGCGAGCACCAGTGATGACGTCACTTCCAGTTCCGGTTGGCACGGAGGCCCGGCAGCCATCTTTGCGGCCCGAGGAGCCGCCATGGCGGCTGCACTGGCCACCCTTGACCGCCACGGCGTTTGCAGAGGATCAAGGGGCTCAGCGGAGAGAGCAAGCAAGAAACTGCCCACTGGTCGCGGGATTGCCCGCTTGCTGGAAATTGAAACAGACATTGCCCCCGCCCCAGTCCATAGCGCCCTTACCCCGGCCACTGCCCCTGCCCCGTCACGAGTATTACCACCGGGACCTAGCGGGGATAAGTCAATAAAATACCCCAAGTATTCCATGGACTTACGGGATTGGGAGTTAAGCGATGAGGGATCTGATGGGGAGATACCGTATGCAAATGTAATTCGTATACCTAACGCTGTACCATTTTCTCCTGTATCTAGAGGGAGGGTCCCATACTACTGCTGAGGTTGGGACTGCAAGCACGGTGGTTACCAAAATGAACCCTACTAGGTACTTCAACGCCAAAGGGAGAAGAGATTGCTCGCGCTCTACAGAGGCGGGTACGTCCGGTGTCTCATCGCAAGCAGAGTCAGAGGTAGATACTGGTAGTCCCTTAACAGAGTACGAGCACCGTGACAAGTGGTGGGCACTCCTATTCACTGGGTTCCATAAAGGTATTGACCGCACCAGGTTCCTTTTGATCAGGAACAACATAATTGACCATTGGTGGGCGGTAGGTGTCTTTACTCCCCAAGAGGTAGTGGATGAGTTAGAGCACCGTTTCCAAGAGATAGAGCAAGGGATCATCATGCCTAAGGTGCCTAGCATTTTGTATGACGATATTGCCCCAGAAGAGCCAGAGTATTGTGTACTGCCAAGCAGGGCGGGTCCCAAGAAACTGCATAAGTTGAGCAGGGCTGACAGAGCCATAGTGTTCAGGTTTAGACAGTCCCATGGGTACGAATACCCTTATGTGCCTGAACCCATAATGAAAGAGATTGAAGAGAACCGAGACAGTTGGCTCCGAGCGGCCGTACAGGAATATTTAAGAACCAAGTTTGGTAAGGCGGGTTACCAAAACGAGGACCGTATCAGTGAAGTGGTCCGGGCTTGGAGTGTGGGGAGGTGCATATACATGCACAGCGTGATATACCGGCCAGAGTCTGGGTCGGTACAGCCTTATTATATAACGGTCACTGACCATAACGGGAGGAAGGTGCGAAAGCCAGACCCAAAGCACTATCATTAGAGTTCTCCCCGTTGGGAGTGACTGTACGTTACTGTTGTTATACGCCACCTGGTGGTTGGCTCAAGAAAAGATAACCTGCCATGCAATGTGTTTGTGTTTCCCAGGTTTGTTCTCCGCAGGATGGTGCTGCTAGAAGTAGGTCCAAGTGGGGACCATTGGATTCCACCAGAGGGAGAGTGTAGCCCCTGTAAGTAAGAGCGGGCTACTTATCCTTCTCCTACTGGAGTAAGCCCTGGTAAGGGCAGGCGCAGTAGTAACCATGGGTTTTCCCCCCTCACCAAGCACTGCCTGGAGTGATAGAGGTAGGCCCCTGACTCTGTAGCAGGCCTGAGACAGAGGGGAGGTTCTGCTGACATCACAAGGGGCAGGGCTGGATCTATTTAGTGGGCTGTCCTGTGTGTCTGTGTCAGTCTGTGGATGTGAGTTCTGGAAGGAGTTAGTGTTGGAGTTGGAGTGTCTGGCTGGTGTGTCAGAATCTGGAGAGGAGAGTGGCAGTCCTGTATGGTGAAAGGGAGAAGCCATGCTGGGAGTGCTTGGAAGAGATACTCAGAGCCCCTTTGAGTAGAGCGGATAGAACTATAGAGGTGGACCAATGCCCCTCACCCTCTTCAGGGGGTGAGGGGAAAGACATCTAGCCTCACCCATAGGACCTACCCTTGGGTGGAGGCAGGGGTATTGCAGCCCCAACCAGGCCGTCCTGCAGGGTACATTCCTGGAGGATAAGGAGTGGAGGAAAAGACCCTGTTGTGTTCATACATTTGGAGTTACTGCTGCCAATGAACTGCTGCTGTGTGTTTTCTAAGAGACAATAAAGACACTTCTGTTTTACACAGAGGGACTGTGTGTGAGAGCTGGATCATTCGCCCTGGGACCAGGGTTTTCTCTATAAGGGTCCTATCCCACATCCCTGGGACTTATGGAGATGGAGGCGCTGCACCACCGTTGCTAAAGAATGGAGGCAAATACCCCAGAAGCCTGGCCCTGTTATCCCCCATACCACCGCGGGAGACTCAGGCCCTCCTGTTCCAAGCAGGTATGCACCACCAATTACATGTAGCAGCCCTCAATACACCTTAGAGGCACGATCTGTGTCTGGGGGGGGAGGGGGGAACATGGGCTACACATATATTAACGCATGATGGGGTTTTGGGTGCTATTTAATGGATCTGATGGGATTGTGTTTTATGCCACTATGCCACTTGATAAAGACCGCTAAGGTCGAAACGTTGTGTTGGCTCAATAAATGAGTTTAGTTATCTGAAATCCGTTGTGCCCTGTGTTCCTTCTGCCATTAGTGAGTGCTCATCCAATTGTTCTGTTGTACTAATATTTATGCTTAGCAGGGGGGGCATAGGATTCTAGCACCATCCAAACCCAGGTGAGGTCTTTCTGTCAAAATTGTTTCCAAATTCTGTATCTGGTGAGTGCTTATTCTATTATTCCCTTTTCTGCATTGGGACTGGCACCTCCACCATTTTATATGTTCAACTCCAGGTAAGAGGACCATCTATTATGCAACGAACTACGTAAGTAACATATGTAACAAGTACAATGTAACCAACTACTTTTCTAAAAGCGCAAGCTGCACTGGTAAAGCTGTTTTAGTACTTCATTAATACAGTAAGCCGTCCTTCGTGGTGTTCTTCTCTATGGTTTATGTATTGAGGTTTCAACCAGGAAAAAATATTGCAGCAGTTAAAAATAAATAACCCCAATCACAAAATGGCTTGGGACGGGCGAGCAAAGAAATGTCGCTAAATAAAAATCAAAAAACACAGAGAAGCAGAGTTTGGAAAGGATACTGATACCATAAGAGGAAACCAATAATTACTTTATGTAGGGAACGACAGCACCTTACCAAGGGACAGTAGGCAGCGTCACAAAGTATATTACGCTAGTCATCCAATGGAGGCAATAAACCACATGTCTTCTCAGCTATTTCATAACAATGACAAATTGTAAAGACGGCGTGGAATCCATGTTACCGTATTCAGGGCACAAAATATGACACGGATCCTGCAAAGATTACTATCATGCAGTAGTGTATGGCTCGCGGAATAGCTCAGAGGTAATGTCACCACCTTTGAAGTGGGCGAACACATGTACATCCCGGTGTTAGCTCTCCTTGTGACCGTGGGGCAAGTCACTCAATCTAGCCGTGCCTCATGCACCAAAATTAGATTGGAAGCTCTTCGGGGCAGACTCATCGTGGCTACAAAAATGATACAGTATGTGCAGTGCTGCGTACACTGTCAGTCCTAGATTTAAAAAAATAATCATTGTAAGGTTTAGAACAAATTACCACTGTGGCCATCAATGAACTAAACAATTCAACTTGTCCCTTCATTTTAAATATATAAACAACAGTATCATTGTTCTGTCCCCTGCATGTGTTTTCTTTCCCCTATGGCTGCCAGGACCTTTGCCCTAGTTCTTGTCCCTGCGGAAAGTACCACGCTGTCATTTCAGCCTGTTGTCTTAACTAGCCGTTCTCTGGTCCCCTAGACCAGGGGGTGCGCAAAGTTTTGGCATGTGTGCCCCCCTGCCACCGCTATGACGACACAGTGTCAAATGACGCTGCGGGGCATCTGATGTCACGTGACCCCGCGGCGTCATTTTACGCTGCGTCGCCACAGCAACGCGTCTTCTGAGCCAAGGTAGGATAGAGTACAGAAGCTTTGCGCTGTCCCCAGCATTTAATTTAAATGTCTTGGGGAAGAGTGGGGGGCCTCTGTATTCTGTATGCGCCGTGTCCCCCCGTTTGTTCTCCCCTGCCTTAGATAATGGTATTATCCTGAATCCTTAGCACTTTGTACAGCCCTGCCCTATTTGCTGTTTGTCAGTCTGGTTCAGCTTGCAGCCAATGGCTAGTGGTCTACCCCAAACTGCTCTCCCTGTGACAGCATTGTTTTTTCACCTTCCCCTAACTTATGCACCCCCAAAGTTTCTTTTTATTTCTGTTTCTACTCATTAATAAAGTTGATTAGAAATCCAAGGACTTCATTTGCATAAAGGAGACGAGTTTACCGTCTGTCAAATATCACTGAGCCTCAGGGAGCCTAGAACAGAACAATCATGCGTAATATACCACTTTCTGACCTCCTCCCTTAACTCACCATCCATTGCCTTCACAGTAGTCCATTCCCTCACTACAATAAAGGAACATGCTCCCCAACTTCTGCTACTTGTAAAACAGATATCTAGAATTGGAGACCACATTTACATTCAGCAGGTTAACCCTACTGCTCGTCCATTACGTCTGGTAATTCCTCCAAAACAATAATAGAAAGGCAACTATTGTGAAGGAGACATCTCCATATCATTAATATCATGGATAAAGAAGGACTACAGTAGCAACAAACAAAGCCCAAATCAGTGTTTACATGTATACCGTGCAAAATGTTCAGGAATACTGTATATTGTTTAAGTGAAGGGGTTATGCTGATGGAGACAGACTGCTTATTGATACCAATTGCTATGCAGCCATCATACTTATTTCCTTTGAAGTGATTGTGCCCCATACCTTTTTCCGTTTCCTTTGTTTGGTTTTGGTAGAGTCTTGCCCTAGTCCTCCATTTCCAAGAGGTCCAGTCTGGTTTTTGCCCACTTGTTGGGCTCCAGCTGATGGAGGCGTTGGAGTGGCGGGTGGTGTATTTTCTGGAGAGTCAGGGTTACTCTTCAAAGGCTGAGCCTGAATAAGTGACTAACAAAAAAAAATAAACGGGAAAAATAAATATATTGTTTACCATTCTACACTTACTGCAAGAGAATCCTTTCATACACGGTTTCAAAAATGAATATTTTGATGTAAAAAAAAAAAATGCAGCCCAGATTTACTGCCCTCGGAGTCACGGGATGAAAAGCAAAATGGTGCAGCTCCGGGGATAGGGGCAGGTTTGTTATTCCAAATAGGATCGTTCATGGAGAGATTTTCTGCTGCCTGGGGATGTTACGGTCAGAATTCCGTGGATTTCACCCGGCAGGAGGAACATGAAGTCTGACTTAATCTGTAAGTCTATTTTAGAACAAGGAAATAGGCACCAAGGTGGCTGTAGGCGCCTGGGTATTGATTGGTGCAATATATTTGGCCATCATTTATACACTCAGACAATGGTTAAAAAAAGTGTATTTCCCGAAAGAAACACCTTCTCCGAATAGTACAGACAGTCGTAGTACAATGTAATGAATGGTAGACCTCAAAATCAAACTGTGGGGATCCCCTGAGCCAAACACCACTATTTTCAGCTCCGGGGACCCCATGGTGGACCGGGTGTCAATCTCCTGCATGGTAAAGAAAATGGCTGCCAAATTTCGGGACAATAGGAAGCTGCAACATCATCGGTTGTGGCTTCCTCTTAGATGGCCAGTTAAATCCCCTTTAAAAATCAGGAAGTACAGTAATACTGGTAACTTCGCCGGCAAGTATCCGGGGAACTATGAGGTCCCCAGAGTTGATAATACTGTGGTTCAGCTCTGGAGGAACCCTGGTTCTAATCCTCTAAAAAAAAAAAAAAATGGAGGTTAGTTAGGGCGGATTGCTGCTTTAAATGCTCTCAACGGTTAGAAGAAGTTGGTCAGTTCAAATACTCATATATTGATTTGAAGATTTTTCCATTACAGGCATTTAAATAGAAGAACCTCAATAAACACATAAAACATATATAAATAAATACATTGACATGTACATACAGGATCCAATAGCCTTGTTGGCTTTAATGGCCTGTAACCGCACCTTTAAATAGCCTTCATTTGTGACAGGAACCCGGTATCGATAATTCTGTATCCAGCATATCTTATGACAATATGGTCCACGGTATATACAATATGCTACATTATACCCACATAAAGAAATAACATAAGGGAAGTACAGTACGTGTGTTCTTTAACATCTGCCTGCTTACAACAGCAGCAGCAGCAGCTCCCACTTTATATATTGTATTGCCTTTTTACTATTATACTTGGAGAATATTACCGTACAAGAAAAAAAAGGATACAAGTGCATACAGAGGCAAAATGGAGAGGATCAGTGATTTTACTTCTAGTTCTTTCAAACAGTTCTACAATGTCATTATTTTTATAAGTGCACCTATACAATCACGTGGATTGTGAAAAATCACCATTTATTGGCAAGACAATTGCCCTTTCCTTTCTGTATGGAAATAAATGAGTACTTCAGTATCAGAGGACACCTTTTTTATTTGAACTAACAATAGATATTATAAGACCAGCTTTTGAGAGTTCTGCCTCTTCCTCAGGTCAGCGATGCTGATTTACAGAGATTCCACGAGCTTAAGATGTAAATGCAAGATAACAAGCTAAGGTAGAGGAGGTAGGGAAGGCAGAGGGAGTAGTAAATAAACAGGGTAATAAATGGATGAAAGGGATGGTGAGAGATGTGTAATGCATGTAGGTCCATATATCCATCAGCAGTGTGAGGGGGTGGAGGTGCAGGGGGGGGACAATGAGTGAAATTGTAAAACTAACAGAGGCAGGGACATACAATTCTAATTGTGTGTAAGGAACCCCATATCAGCACTAAGTCCTTTTTTTGTGTGTCAAACAGCATGATCATTTTGAGTTGAAATGTTTTCTGTTCTGGAGTGCTGTTGAACATTCCTTTAAAGTTTTGGATTTTTAAATCATCTATGGAATGTGGCTGAGAGAAGTGATTTGTATGGAAATATCAAACATAACAATAACACATACAATGACCCTTTTCATTATTACAACACAATCCATGTGGTAATACAGTACAACACAAGTGTTCTTTACCTCAGAGCTGTTGCGGCTTTGCATATAGGTGGCAGATATAGCATGTGTGAATGGGTCGCAGGTCTTGGGAGCCATATCTTGCTTAACCAACAGAGCCAGGTCCACCAACTAGAATGACAAGTAGAAATATCGAAAGGATATGGTCTTACTTCAGTGAAACTGAAGCTGCAATATGATTAGACAGTCAAATATAACAAGCAGAGTACTTTGTTGAACCTTGGAGTCGTGAACAGTCGCTTTGCATTGATCAGTTTCAGAAAGGCCACCACTCTCCCCCCCACCCCCCCACATACCTAGTTTATTTATTTATAAAATGTTTTATCAGGAAGTAATACATTGAGAGTTACCTCTCGTTTTCAAGTATGTCCTGGGCACAGAGTTAAGATGACAAATAATACATGGCTACAAATATATAGTTACAGATGCAGCGGCCGTTATTAGAACACTTCACGCGGTGTATACCTCGGAATACCCATGTCATGGCGCGGGATTTCTTCCTACCTTCCCGCCCCTACCTGCCAAAGATGCGAGTGCAGAAAATGGCATTTTAGTGTTAAACACTGAAATTGACACAGTAGCAGAGTACAGTACACTTTACAATTCATTCATTTCATTGCACACAAAGAAACAAGAATCCATGAAATTCAAATAAAGCAACCGCGATAAACACGTGTGCCTGGGGCGATTGGCGGCGTTAATGCCGCATGGAGTAAAGCAGCGCACACGAAAACGGCTCCGTGATTTGTTCGAATAACGGCCGCTGCAGCTGTACGTAAGTGAACGGGGTTATACATTATATACAAGACATAGCATGCACAGTTAAAGATAATATATAATAGGCGTACAGTATGTAACAGTTACAGACCAGATTAACATGTGAGACAGCTTTAGTTTGGAAAGAACTTAGACTGGTGGTGGCTGTGAGAGTATGGGCTGCCGTCAAGTCCCTGCAACCAAATCTCCGTTTTAATGATGCAGCAGGTCTGTATCTTTTCTGCGGCTGCATGACACGACTTTGATCTCTTTAGTGACAGACGTATAGGAGTACAAGTAAGCTGGCCCTATGCAATTTCTACCATTGCGACTGGAGAACAGAATTGCATTCTTCACACACATTCTTGTGGATGCCAGCAGCCAAGGGGTTAAGTAAAGTAGAACAGAAAACACATTTGTTACTTTGGGCCTCATGCAGAGAGCATCGAATTTTCAAATTGGCGAATTTCATAAAAAGTAGCTTTTTTGGAGAGTTTTATTCTCCATATGCAGAAAAGTTCGAATTCTGCTGTGTTTAACATGGATGCGTGTGGCGAGTTTAAATGGGAAAGATGCGCGCTTCAGAAATGTGTAAAGAAAAAATCGCGGCTTTTTTTTCCCCTTTGCTATAGGCGGCGAGCGCCATCTTATTGCCAACTTTTCCTGGCGCGGCAAAAATGAGAAAATCGCGCCATTTCCCTGGCGCGAACAGCCGCTACATGCCGTTCGTACCTCTCTGGATTCGGAGAGTTTTAAAAATGGCACGATGGAGGTTCTCGCCAGCCGCAAGGCGAGTTTTAGAAATAGAAAAAACAAATTGGCGCGTTTTTCGTAACTCGCCATTTTCTGCCGTTTTCTGCGCGAAATTGTACAAAAAATGGCGAATTTTGAAATAACGATGCTCTCTGCATGAGGCCCTTTGTTTATGTAAGAGAGGAGTGTACAAATGGCGTAATAAAGTTTTTTATAATAAACTTGATTACGCCATCAGAAGCGTTTTTGGGCTCATCTTTTACAGATACAGTACTATGTCCTAATCACTAAAGGAGCAGACCTGCCCCCTAATCTACTAGCTAATTCATGTGTGTTGGATCTGGGGCATTACTAATAAACGGGACGTACTAATTAATTTGTTTATAGGTAACCTCATTAGATTTTATTTTAGCATTCAATACCACACAAGTACCTGTTTTTTTCCCTATTGCTGCAATTTTTTCCTAATTTCTACTTCATGCTTATGATGATATATTAGTGGAAACCAGTAAATGAAGGCAGCGGTTCCCAAACCTCTCCGAGGACCCTGCGGCCACACCTGGTTTCTGAGAGACCACACAAATGTGCAAATTAGGTACATTGGTTAGCCCTAAAACGTGGTGTGGCCAAAGATCCCTGAGGAGGGGTTTGGGAAACACTGAATTAAGGGAAACGATATGTATTAAACTGGACCAATATTACAAAGCAACATAGGAAGATATAAAACAGCTGACTATTTTTTTTTATTGCACAAGACATCTTGTTCCCTATAAAAGTTACACAAGGTTTACTTAATTTACATTAAAATGGATGATTAGCTATGCATTTAGGGGGGCTACTGTACAAACTTACCTGGGCTACAGTTTCATATGCCAAATAGGCTAAAATCTCCATTGCCACAGCATTCGGTTTAATCTCGAGGCTACTGCAGTCCAGCCAGTCCCGAAATTTTGAAGCCTTTTTGGCTGTTGGTTAAAAGCAAACAAATCAGTTAGATTAGTCGTGTTCAACATTTTTTTGTTTAAGGAACCCTATAAATATATTGTGAAATTATGCAGAACCCGAACCCTCTCTAATAGCACGTCTGAGATCAGATACATTGTAAGGAACCCCAGCCCTCTCTAATAGCTCACCTGAGATCAGATGCATTGTAAATTCTTTTGTATTTGGTACAATTTTCAATTGACCTAAAAATTGCACAGAACCCTTTAGGGATGCCCTGGGAACCCAAGGATTCCTAGGAACCCTGGCTGAAAAACACAGTTAGATTCTTAGGGGGATTGGTTTCAGGAAGCTCTGATTACGGGTACAAGAGCTTGATCTGAGTTAAATGCCATTGACTTGGCGCTATCTGAGCTTCCCGAATCCCCCCATCAGAGTCATATTAACCAAATACTGCTAAACTAATCGCCTCCACTGTCACACCCATCATCATGCCACCGACAAGACTAAATAAAGAGACCTTACCCCAACACCTGCTCACCAACCAAGAAAGCTCTCAATGCACCTGACCCATAGTCTGACCATAATGTTCCCACCCCTGCTCACAACAAAGACATCTTAACAATTACTCTGTATCCATCACTTGAAATGTTCCATATACAGCTGAACCCTGTTATAACGCGGTCCTTGGGGTCCACAGAATCAGACCGCGTTATAACCGGGATCACGTTAAAATTTCACCTTTAACCGGCATCTAGATCTCTCTCCACAACCACGTGCTCTCCTCTCTCTCCTGTGCTGTGGGCTCTCTGCTCTCCTCCCCGCAGCTGTCAGCTCTCGTGCACGGCGTCATTTTTTTTTTTTTTTAAACATTCAATGCTTTATTGACAATGGACAAACAAATTTACACAGGCAGGGATCAAACTCAGGACCTTCCATATACTGGTGAAAGAAGACTGACCCTATTAATATATTTATCCTCCACAACACATAGCCACAGTGTACAATGTTAATGTTATGTATGTTTGTAGATGTTTGTGATATCACACAGTTCATTTGGTGAAGAGGTACAGCATTTAACTAACATGAAAGGTCCTGTGTTCAATCCCTATATTATATTGTTCATTTATAAAATATACAAAAATTAAAATAAAAATATCTAAAATAAAAAAAATTTAAACGCTGCGCACTAGAGCCGACAGCTGTGGGGGAGAGAGAGGAGGGGAGAGAGAGGAGAGAGATCTAGATGCACATCGATACAGCGCTATGAAGTGAGGGGAGACCTGACAGCTGAGAAGAGAGATCTAGATGCCGGTAAGTCCTCGCGCGGCAAAATGGAGACTTTCAAATAGGGAGCCACACTCAGACCGCGTTATAAGCGGATTCGCGTTGTAGCGGATCATGCTATAACGGGGCTGAGCTGTATAACCCCACCATTGTTTTTCTAACTAATGTACAGTGCTCCAGATAAGGGCACTATATAAATGTTGCTATAAATAACTCAATAGACCGCAGGGTACCTTATACAGCAATTTACTACTTCAGTGGCTTGTAATGTGCCTTACTCTCTCCACAGAGATAATTGCAATACTGAACAAATTATATCTATAGAATTGTACACATGCATTTAACCCTGTCAGTGGTGAGGGTGCATATAACATCCAATGCTGAAGACATGTTGGAGTAGTTGACAATAAACGTGTTCAAGCCCCAGACAAATAATATCATTTTTTTCCAGCTTCTGCATGTTGTACCTGTGGTTATTGTTTTCTGGTCACATTTTTCTCTGAATGCCAAAAATAATGCAAATGTGTTTAAAATTATATTAAATCACTTGCTTGCAGTATGATTGTGACAAATCTAATACAGGAGTGCTTTTCCTGGTAATGTACAGGTTAATAAAAGCTTCAATCAGACTTAGATCTATGCAACTAATTTTGACAGATTTATTATAAATCATTCTTCCTGGTAATGCACAGGTTATTAAAAATTTATATTAGCGTTAGGGACCCCAGAAATGTGGTCTGCCGTGCAGTGGCTCAGGGGCTTACAACAATTTGGCCAAAATGTTAAACTAAAAGACCATTTTATGTAATAGATATCTATACATATATATTTAGGCACTGTACCGTGTATAAGTTTCACTGGATGTGCACTGAGCTCTGTCTGTGTTTTATGTTCTGTCTCTGGTTTTAAATATATATATTGCCATGCTCAGTAGCACTTCTCTGTGACACTTATATGCTTATATATATGTTGTGGTTATTTTGGGGGTTCAATATGAGCATGTAGGTGTCCTGTATGTACACTTGTATATGAACCTGTTTCTCTCTTATTTTATGTATCAAATACATACGTTATATATCATCATTATGTTCATTATGTACTTATAGCAGGGTATACCTCCTGACCTCTGGGGGCGCTTATGAAGCTCCTCAGCCTTACTCTGAGGGACTGTGGTGGCCATGTTGAAGCAGGCAAAGTAAAGGACATATATATGTTTGAACTGTGATGAATCACAGTCAGTGCTGGAGGAGAGCACAGACTGTCCTGGGAGCCAGTTAGGTATCCCAGGAATAGGACTGTACCCGGAGTATTGTAGGGCTGCCCATAGTTAGGGACCCTTCCTACTAGTGAGAGCTCTAGTGACATTGCGGAGTGGGACGGCCTCCAGTGAGGAACTCCTCGCTCTTCAGACCACACACGTGTGCGTCTGCCGGTGGTAAGGAGAGTGGGGAGTTGAGTCGGAGGCCCCGCATCGTGGGACGCTGCCTCTGCCTCCATCCAGGGAGAGGCCAACGTTGCTCAAGCTTCAGAGGGAAGGTACCCAACTGTACACCAACAACACTAAGAGGGTTAGCGCTACCTTTCACACACTACTGGACCCCATGGGTGACACGTGCTATCCCAGGGTGCCCGGGGTAGGACTAGAAGGAGGGATAAGAGTTATTGGTATTCTCCCTGTAAGAGGAGAAAGGATTGTATTGTGTGTTATAATTACTGATGTTTCTATGTGTGTTATGTTTATGCCCTGCTGGTCAAGTTTCCAATGGTTCATATTATTGTGAGTGGTTATTCACTAAGAGTATAGTTTCCTGTGAGGGGTCATCCTGTCTGTGGCGGGACCCTCACAGGTGGAGGCACTGCACCTTGCATCCCAAGCTCCCTATGTGCGGAGGCCCAGGCCTCCTGTATACCCAACAGGTTAGCACGTAACACCGCATTACCCACAAATACCCCATGGGGGGGGGGGGGCAGGAGATAGGGAGGGGGATAAGGGTGTTACACACTTTTTAAGCTTTGCAAATACACAACTAATTTTCAAAATAGTTAAATACTTCCTAGCATTTGGTATGTTATATTGATACATTTAATTAAAATACAAGAAAAAAAGCACATACTGTATTAAAAATAAATGTAAAAAAACGCATACAAAAGGATAAATCAATGCATGGCTACCATGTGTAATACACTCATCCAGGAAATGAAGATGATAACCTAGGAAAGTTACAGACTTAAAAATAAAATGACGGATTACAAATTATTCAAGATTAATAATACTATCTGGATATTGGCTTTGAAAATGGAAGAAACCCTCTAACCAAACCTCAACTGGAACCGTATTACACGTAAGCTGAACATACTTTAGAGCAGAGGTATCCAACTCCAGTCTTCAAGAGCTACCAACAGGTCAGGTTTTCAGGATATTCT